>NW_012114955.1:3540216-3614069 GCF_000951035.1 Colobus angolensis palliatus | reverse complement strand
GGTGGGGTCTTGCTATGTTCCCCAGGCTGGTCTTGAACTCCTAGCCCCAAGCAGTCCTCTCACCTCAGCCACCCAAAGTGCTGGGATTATAGGCATGAGCCACTGCACCTAGCTGAGAAGGAATCTGTGAATTGCTTCTCATTGATTGTTACAGGAAATGATGTTGGAGACGTGAATGATCTAATGACTCTTAGCTTTGTAGATACTTGGTTTACCTCAATCATAGATTTGGTCTGGTTGTGAATCATGTCTAAGATGTTACTTTTGGGAGCATCATTATTACATGCTTGGGCGAAAAACTAGAGGGCAGAAGCAGTCTATACTGTTTTCATTAATAGAAGAATTTGCTACCGAACTGTTTTAAGTTTTAAATACACAAAAGCTGCCATTGTAGATAGCTAGCACTAGGAGGCCACAGAGACCATGATTCTGGTGGATTCAGATTGAGTCCTGCATCTTTCCTGTTGGAATTGGAAAAGAAACCAAGGGTACGTAGTCTAGTTGAAATGCTGTAAACACTTCTTAAAGTTCAGGATCAGATAAACTAGATTAAAAATGCCATCCTGTTTTTCATAATGCAGTAGCAAATGAATCTAAAATACGCAACACCGCTTTCTTTTATGCTTGTGACATTCTTAGCAAATAACACAAGCAGAGTATGTATACTGATCTATAACCACGACTTTTTTCCATTGCACTTCTGATTTTTAGTTCTTGAGTCCCCAATCCCGGCCCTGATTACTTTATGCCCAGATCACTTTCATAGCCTTCTAATTGATGACGCTTTATAGCTTGTAGTTCTCCACTTCATTCTATGTATTGAAAGCAAGAGTTTTCATCAGAAGTGGTTTGGTCACACATGCCCTATGATAAGCAACCTTTGGTAGTCTCCTGTCAAATAGTATTTCAAGTCCAAGCCTCTCCATTCACTCATTCATTCTAGACATCGGGTGCCTTTACCTGGGCTAAACCTTGGCTCTCAAGACAGACACTGGGGTTCTGCCCCCAAGAGCTTCATATTTGCATGTGCATTTTCTCAGTATTCTCCAGTCTCTCTTATGGCTAAGTAAACATACCTTGTCTCCCCTAAATTTTTACCTTCATGCCTTTAAACATAAAGCAACGTCTGTCATTTTGTAATTCTCTTCCTTCAGAACTGCCTCTGGTTATTAAAAATCTGATCTACCCCTATTACTCTAGGATCTTTCAGCTTTGTGTTATTTAA
Source organism: Colobus angolensis palliatus (assembly GCF_000951035.1). Classification (NCBI taxonomy): domain Eukaryota; kingdom Metazoa; phylum Chordata; class Mammalia; order Primates; family Cercopithecidae; genus Colobus; species Colobus angolensis. The sequence continues at coordinate 3,612,844 of NW_012114955.1, read as the reverse complement.
TTTACACCATATTAATTTCGTTTATTTTTAGTTTTTTTCTTAAAATTCTAACTATGCGTGTGCTGCTGCTTAAGTACAAGGTGGCCTTTTATTTCTTTACATTTCCCGTTAGTGCCAAATAGTGCACATTCCTTCTAAACAAATGAAATATTACTTTAATGACTGCAGCATATCCCATAGGTCGCTTTCCCTGTAACCTTCCAGTGCCCTCTTCTTTTCCAGCAGAACCTCCACTTTGCTCAAGAATCCACTCTTCTCTGTATACCCATATGCTCTGGGGAAGCTAGTCTCAGGCCCCAGTCACAGCCCACGGCTGTCAGGAAGATTCTGTTCTTGCCAGTTGATAGGTTTGAGCGTGAACATGTGACCCAGTTCTGTCCCTGGAGACATAAAGAGAAGCCGGGTGGAGGCTTCCGGAAAGGTTTGCCATCCTGGTGAAAAAGAGTTGGATGAGAAGTTCTGCCCACTGTGGGCTGAGCTCCAGCTGTCTTGCAGCCATGAAGGGAGCTAGCCCAAGCATCATCGCCACACGGAGTGGGGCAGAAAGACAGCTGGGGCGGGGGCCTTGCTGCATTGCTGAGCCATCCTTTGTTGGGATTTCTTGTTATGTGAAGATAGTGAGGCTTTGTCGGCTTGGGAATTTTTCTTATTTTCAGACAAAGGCATCTGGCTAACTTCACCATCAGCTCTCAGCTTAGATTTCGCTGATCTCTGACAGCATCTCCTGCCATGCCTTTACCACACCATGTAGTAATAGATTATTTGCTTCTCAGCACCACAATTGACTGTAAACTGTGTATGAGAGCAGGAACTTCACCTTGATCACTGTTACGAGATGTGCCTAGGAACTAGCATAGCACCTGGGGACTGATAAATTTTGAACACCTATATTTATTCCTGTTATCATGAAAGCAGATGCAAAGTTTCGGGGGCAGGGACAAATTATGATTATTATAGCAATAACCTAGTACAAGAGACTTGAGTTTATAACCCCTGGAAGATTTCCACAGTCCTGGTTTCATCGTCCTTCTGAAATGTAAACACATAGCTCAGGGGAGGTAAGTCCCTCACTATCTGTTCAGTCATCTTTTATGTTTTAAGGTTGTCCTTTAACACAAGTCCTAGTAAAATTTTCCTAGCTCTGAATGTGCAGAAGTATAAAGACACTCACTTCCTCACACTGATATAGTAGGCGCTCCATAAACTATTTGTTAAATTTTTAACAAATTTAAAGAATAAATCTAATTTCAATGTAATTTAGTGATGTCAACTGGGTCAGGGATTGTGGGATTTTGTGGGGGGATGGGGGAAAGCGTATGAGAATCATCTGGGGGACGTTTTAAATCAACAGTATACTTCTCACCCGCCAATTCCGACGTCTCCTATTACTGTCATATTCCTTAGGGTTTTTAGGTTTGTTTTTGTGGCCAAAAGGATGAGAACCCGGATATAGCCCACACTATGTTTGAGCCGTTCTTATGAAAGTTAGAAATGGAACCATTTTCTTGACACCTTGACACCCAAGTCTGCTATCTCAATGCTTACATTCATTGCACCAGAGTCTTCTGTTTTGTGTTTCCTTGTATGGATTTGGTAGAATTTATTAAAGGATGTTTCATTTTTTAATTAATAGCTTGCCTTTTTTTCACAGAGGGTTTGAGGCAACTTTACAGCACAAATGCATAAAATGAAATAGCATATAAACAGAAAATCAGAACTGAGAAAAAAGGTTGCAGATGTGTTGGTTTTAATTCAGGTTTGCTTCATGTTTTTATTTATGTCATGCAAAATGACAAATAGCATCAATTATGTTAATAGCTTTTAACGTTTTTATTTAAGCCACATCCTTGTGTTGTAATCTGTGAGACCTCTTCTGAAAAGAGTGAACACAGATACACATACACACACTCAATTTTGCTGTAATTGTTGTCCCTGGCTCATCCCTCCTTCAGTGGGGGTACATGGAAACTTCTTGTTAGAGAAGGTGAAACATACTCATTTCTTAGGAGGGAAAAAATATTCTTGGTATTAAGTTCTAAAAAATTTATTTCTTTAATAAAATATACATAAGAATAGACTAAGTTATCAAATACCATTAGTTTTGTAATATTTGCTTTAGATTTTAAAAAATAATACAGACGAAATAGAGACCTCTTATTTAGCTCTTTTTGATTCTATTCTACTTTTTTCCTCTACAATAGAAACCACTATCCTGAGTTCAGTATTTAATATTTCCAAACATATTTTATGCTTTTACTACCTTTGTTTACATCTGCATCTATATATATATATATATATATATATTTTTTTTTTTTTTTTAAAGGCAGGGTGTTACTCTGTCACCCAGGCTGAAGTGTAGTGGCATGATCTCGGCTCACTGCAGTCACCACCTCCCAGGTGCAAGCGATTCTCCTGCCTCAGCCTCCCGAGTAGTTGGGATTACAGTCATGTGCCACCACACTCAGCTAATGTTTGTAATTTTAGTGGAGACAGGGTTTCTCCATGTTGGCCAGGCCAGTGTCAAACTCCTGATCTCAAGTGATCCTCCCACATCAGCCTCCTAAGTGCTGGGATTACAGGCGTGAGCCACAGCACGTGGCCTGCATCATTATGTATGTAAGACATTATTTTATATGATTTGAAACTGTATAAACCATGTTTCATTATAGGCCTCTGCAGCTAGTCTTTTCACCTAACGTTTGTTTTTAAAAAAAATTGTGGTGAGAAAAAAAAACACGTAACATGAGAGTTACCCTCTTAACAAATTACTGTGTATGGTACAGTACTAACTAAGCATAATGTGGTACAGAAGATCTCTGGAACTTTTCATTTTGCATGACAGAGACTCTGTTCCCATTGAATAGCAACTGCCCATTTTTCCCTCCTTCCAGTCTGGCAACAGATTCTACTTTCTGTTTCTGTAAGTTTGATTACTTTAGACACTTCATCTATGTGGTTTCATGCAGTAATTGTCCTTCTTAGCGTAATATCCATCACCGAGCAACAAGGTTCATCCATGTTGTAACTTATGATGAGATTTCTGTTTTAAGGCTAATATTCCACTGTATATATACACCATATTTGCTTCGTTTTTTCATTTAAGATGGATGGTTAGGTTGTTACTACCTTTTGGTTATTGTGATTAATGCTGCAGTGAACAGGGGAGTGGTGCAAGCATTTCTACACAATTCTGATTTCAGTTTTCTTGGATGAATATCCAGAAGTGGGATTTCTGGTTTATATTATAGTTCTATTTGTAATTTTTTTGGGAATCTCCATACTGTTTTCTGTAGAAGCTGCACCATTTTACAGTCCCACCAACAATGCACAAGGGTTCCAGTGACTTCAGATCCTCACCAACACTTGTTATTTTCTGGGGTTTTTGTTTTTGTTTTATATAATGCCCATCCTAACATGTATGAGGTAACATCTTACTGTGGTTTTCATTGGCATTTGGTGATTGGTGATGTTGAACATCTTTTCATGTACCTGTTGGTCATTTGTATGTCTTTTGTGGAGAAACACCTATTCGACTCTTTGGTCTGTCTTTTCAGTGGGTTATTTGGGTTTTTCTTTTTTTCCCCACTGTGTTGTAGCAGTTCCTTATATATTTTGGATATTAGCCCCTTATCAGATACATGGTTTGCAGATATTTTCTCCCCCTTCCATAGGATGCCTTTTTACTCTCTTGATTCTTTACTTCTCTTTACTACTTGTAGCTGTCCTTATTTCCTTCATAAATACATATGTAATACTCATAGATATAATATTTCATTATGAGACTGTATTGTATACATATTCTCCTGATTCACATTTGAATTGTTTCCAGTTTTTTGCAGTTACCTGTATTCTGATATGTACTTCCTTTTGTTCCTGTGCCAGTTTCTCTAGTGTACATTTTCAGGAGTGGAATTACTTGGCTGTAGGTATGCACCTCTTCATCTTTATTAGATATTACCAAATTGCTCTCCAGAGTGGTTGACTCAGTTTAACTTTGTTTCATTAGTGTATGGTAGTTTGCCAGTCTGATGTGAAATGCCGTTTCATCGTAGTGTTAAACTGTGTCATACTGAACTTGAACATCTTATGTTTATTTTCACCCAGGCGTTAACTATTCACAATTTTTTGCCTCATTTTTTTCAATACAGTTGTTTGTGTTTATTTGCTGACTTTTAGGACTTAATGTATCCTGAAGATTAATAATATTTTGTTATGTATTTTATTAATATCTTATAGTCTATGGGTTGGTTTTTCATTTTGTTTGAAGAATCTTTTGTTTAGAATTTAAAAAAATTTCAACATAGTAACACATTTATCAGTCTTTTACTTTAGAATTTCTACTTTTGTGTGTGATTTTAAAAATCATTACCTGAAGAGCATTTTTTTCTAAAAATTGTCAAAATTTTATTTTTACATTTAAGTCTATAGCTTGAAAATGTGCTCTATGATGCGAGATAATGATTTTATTTTCTTACAGTTAACCTATGTCTCAGGATAACTGTTGTTTAATAGTCTGTCCTTTCCCCCACTGATTTGCAGTGCCACTGCCATCATATATCAAATTTCTGAACATACATGTGTCTTTTTCTGGGTGCTCTATTGTTTTTCGTTTATCTTTACTGTTTTACTTATCATAGTTTCATATAACTTAAAGTTTTAGAGACCAGGCTGCCTGTTTCTTCAAATTTGTCAAGACTGTTCTTGGCCTTTTTTTCTTGTGAATTTTAGGATCAGCTTACCATGGTCCATGAAAGACCCTGTAGGGATTTTGATTGTAGTCATATTGTATTTCAGTTCAGTTTAGGGATATTTATTAAGTCTTCGATCCACAAATATAGTGTATTTCTCAACTTACTTGGTTTTATAATGTTCTCTATAAAGCTCTTGGAGATTTTTTTGTTAGACTAATTATTAGAAAGTACATAGCTTTAGTTGCTGCTTTAAATGGTAGGTAGCTTTTCTTATTAAAATTACAATGTGATGTGGCTTATAGGAATTGTATTAATTTTGTATATCTTATACTTAACAACATTGATGAACTTATTTTTTATTAGTTTTAATGGTTTTCCTTCATAATTCTCTATATAGATAATGATTACTTGGAGAGGAAGACAATTTTGTTACTTAAATTTTTATACTTCCTTTCTGTCTTTTTTATTAACATTGACTGAGTCCTCTGTTATTAAGTAAAAGTGATGATTGTAGTCATCCTTCTTGCATTTCCTAGCTTTTGAAGGAAATACTCCCATTATTTAACCATTAAGTGTGATTTTGTTGTAGGGTTTTGTTTTTGTTTTTAAGTTAAGCAAGTTCTTTTCCTGATATGTGGGATTCTTTTTTTTTTTTTTTTAAATCATGAAGACTGCTAAAGATTTAACACAACCATTTTTTCATTTTTTAAGGACAAATCTGACCTTAGATTAACTCTCTACTCAGTTCTCCTGAACCCCTGGTAAAAGGAGAATGTTCGCCATGTTACCAGGCAACATTGTTGTGGTGAAAGTGACCTCTGTTTGGTAAATGTATCTGGACTGGGAGGAACTGTTAAGTGAACTCTAAATTCCTGATTAGAAGCTGTAGCTTCTTCAGCAGTACTGACTTTTCAGAAGTGGGTATGTCCTTTGTGGGAACCCTGGACGCTGTGACTAGCACCGTTATTTGATATTTGGTTTCTGCTTGGGGCACAAAGTTTCTAAGCCAGCATGTCTGTGCACCACCCTTGTGATTTTATTTTGTTTTATTGTATTTTTTTTTTTTGAGACAGAGTTTCTCTCTTGTCGCCCAGGCTAGAGTACAATGGTGCAATCTTGGCTCACTGCAGCCCCCATCTCCCGGGTTCAAGTGATTCTCTTCCCTCAGCATCCTACGTAGCTGGGACTACAGGTGTCCGCCACCACACCTGGCTATTTTTGTGTTTTGTATATTTATTTGCACCATGTTGGCCAGGCTAATCTCAAACTCCTGACCTCAAGTGATCCGCTCACCTTGGCCTCCCAGAGTGCTGAGATTCAGGCGTGAGCCACTGTGCCTGGCCCACCCTTGTGATTTTCATTTCCTTGCCCCTGAGCTGTCACCTGGATGCCAGAGAGAATAGCTCCTGGATGGCCATGTAGGCTCCTGTGGGGACTCGTTCCACGAAGAGAAACACCTGAAACTGCCCTTTTGGCGTGCTGTGTTTTCTTCTGTGTTTCCTGAGTAGATGGCTGCTGGGTGTGGCCTTGGTAATTGGGTAGCTCAGAATGTGTAATTAAAAGTCCCACGTGGGCATTTCAGTGCATCCAAACAAAATAAATAAAAGTGTTTCCTGGGGCTGATCTAACTTTATAACTCTAACTTAACATCCTCAATTTCTAGTATTTATCTGTTGGAATGCTCATGTTTTCATGAGCTCTATGTCTTCATGACTATATAATACTCATGTCTTCATGACTATAAAGATTTCAGATTGAACTTACAAGTAATATATACTGTACTATCTTTTTTAATGTGTTAGATTCTGTGTATGTTTGCCAACTCCAAAATGGTTCTGCTGCTAAAAAAAAAGTTGGATAACTAATATTTTAGACCTGTACTGTCCAGTGGGTAGATATGTGCTGCTGTAATATGACTATTAAGATGAAATATAATTACAATTCAGTTTCTTAGTCATACCAGCCAGAATTCAACTGCTCACTCACCATATGTGGCTAATGGCTACTATATTTGACATTGTAGATACGGAGCATCTTCATCATTACAGAAAGTTCTGTTGAACAGACTTTCTAGGCTTTATTTTAAAAATTTATCCACATTATCAGAGAGCGTTAATGTTTTTACTACATATGCTCTATGCAATAAGAATCAACATATCTTTCAGGGACAGTATTGAAGACCCCAGTGTATTATGTACAGAATGATCCACTAGAGAAATATTTCTTAGATTTGAGTACCAGGATAAGTTAAGTTTCTCCTGAAATTTACCCTCTGATCATGTCTGGTTTGTAACTGGTCATTTTTCCCTTTCTGCTTTGTCTACTAGAGAGTGTAGGGCCAACTTTATGGCTCACTTTAAGTAACCATTTGGCCCGCATATTTGTATGCTTTGTATAATTTTTGAAGGCTCTAGTTTTATCTTGCTAGTCTGCTTATTTTCTTGTCCAGATTTTTATATTAATAAATATAACTTTATAATTTTTGCATTTTAAGGGGGGGTGTAAATACAGTATAATGAGTGAATACCTTTAAGATTTTGATTGATAGTTATTATCAGGAGCCATTTATTACTGAACCTCAGAGGTGAGAAGGGGTGAGGGAGCTAAAAGCAGTCAGTCCTTAGCTGATCGTTATAATGTACACATATGTAATCTGGACTGCTCACCAAATGAAATGACTTAGAATGTACACCTGTCATACAACAAGTTTAGCTTGCTTTTCTAAAATATTTTTAATTTTCAAAATAATGTTTAAAGAAACCTTACTGAAGTTGATTGTAAAAAATTTCAAACTTTTAAGTGTTGCTAGGGAAATTTAACCAAAAACACATCGGATTATTTTACTCAAACTAGTGAACAGGGTTTAAACAAAGAGGGCGGAGGCTGGGTGCGGCGACTCATTTCTGTAATCCCAGCACTTTGGGAGGCTGAGGCGGGCGGATCACCTGAGGTCAGGGGTTCGAGACCAGCCTGACCAACATGGAGAAACCCTGTCTCCACTAAAAATACAAAAAATTAACCGAGCATGGTGGCACATGCTTGTAATCCCAGCTACTCGGGAGGCTGAGACAGGAGAATTGCTTCAACCTGGGAGGCAGAGGTTGTGGTGAGCCAAGATCACGTCATTGTACTCCAGCCTGGGCAACAAGAGTGAAATTCCCTCTCAAAAAAAAAAGAGGGTGGAGGACTTTTTAACTTTGCTTATGAAGAGAGTTTTTTTTTTTTTTTTTTTTTGATGACAATCTGATTCTGGGTGTTCATGCCTTCTCATTGGAAAACCACCACTGTGCTTTTTTCTCTTTTTCCAGTTTTTTCTTTCATTGTTAGAGATGGATCTCTCTCTAACTGTAACTGTGGGAGGGTAGTGATGTAATCACAGCTCACAGTAACCTCTGGCTTCAGCCTCCCAGTTAGCTAGGACTGTAGGCACACATTACCACACCTGGCTAGTATTATTTTTTTTTGTTGAATCTCGAACTCCTGGGCTCAAGCAGTCCTCCTGCCTCAGCCTCTCAAAGTGCTGGGATTACAGGCACTGAGCCACTGTACCCAGCCTTTTTTCTATTTTATTCTTGTCTTGTATATTTTACATTTTATAGCTTTTCATGTTTCTGAAACCACTTACCACATTTAGTTCAAAAGGCAAAATAATAAAAAATAAAACCAACCTCACCTAAAAAAAAGTTTTAAGGATTAAGTATTTCCATATACCAGTGATGAACAAATTTGAACAATATATTTGATTTTATGCTCTCTAGTTGCTAAAGTGAGGAAAAGAAACAGAATTATATTGTTTTCATGTGCTGACAGCCGGAAGCATGTAAACATCTGCAGAAACCAAACGTTTCCTGGAACTAAGCTTGAGCAGAAATCTATCACGTGGACCTTTGTTTAAAGAACCTTGTGAAAAACCGCAGTTATGTAAAAGACCCAGGAGCGCAGTTCATGTGGATTAGATTCTCTAGGAGGCAGAGAGTCTAAGGAGATCAAAGAAAACAACGACTTGGGAAGTACATGTGCTGAGCCCTGGAGCCAAACTAGCAGAAGGGAGTTTTAGAGGCACTGAATCCAGGGCCTCTGCTTTTTGGGGACTGTAGTAAAAGAAAGGAGTATAGGCCTGGTTCAGTGGCTCATACCTGTAGTCCCATTACTTTGGGAGGCTGAGGCTGGAGGATGGTTTGAGGTCAAAATTCAAGACCAGCCTGGGCAACAAAGTGAGACCCCTTCTCGACAAAAAACAAAAACAAAAAACCTGGGTATGTTGGTGTGTGCCTGTAGTCCTAGCTACTCAGGAGGCTGAGGCAGTAGGGTCATTTAAGTCCAGGAGTTGAAGGCTGCAGTGAGCTATGCGGGTACCACTGCACTCCAGTTGGGTGACAGAGCAAGACCCTGACTAAACAAAACAAAGGAGGCGGGGAGTTTAGAAAATACCACGGTTGTTAAGAGGACCATTCGATTTCATTTTCTCTAAAATATTAGATATTGTCAGTGTGGTTTTTGTATAGGTACTGATTCTGTTCTGTTCATCTTCAAGTAACAAATAAATGCCTGCAGTGGAGATATCTTATTTTGATGATTAATGGGACACTTTTAAGCTTTGAAGAAAGCAAACAACATTTTCTGTGGATCTTTAAGAGCTGGGCTAATATTTTTGCCCACACAGAACTCTAATTCATTTCAGAGTCAAGGGCAACAATAGAATATTATTTCAGTGACCTTGCATTTGTTAATACAGGTTTTCATAATAGAAAGCAATTTAAATCTTCAGAACTAATGTAACATGGAAGAAACAACTTTTTCCTGAAATATATGAGGGACAAGTGTAACAAACAATTCATCTTTACTCTGACAGTCTCAACTGAAAGACTTCAGTGTGGTCATAGTAGTGCATTTTCTGTTCCCTTCCCAAGTAAGGCAAGGGACGCATTAGCTCCCAGGCTACTGTAGTCATCCATGGAGACGAGGGAGGCTCAGATGGCAGTGGTGGGAGCAGGGAGAAGTACTTAGAATTCAGATGTAGTTGTAAGATGGAGCCAGCAGGGTTTGCTCATGAACTGGGTAGAGAGTGTGAGGGAAAGAGAAAAGGCCAAGATGACTTGGAGGATGGAGTTATCCTTGCCTGAGATGAGCAAGCCTGTAGGAGCTTCAGGCGTGGGGGCCCTAGGGGAGCATCAGGAGTTTGGCGTGGCATGATGTTAAGAGGGGAATGTCTATTAGACATCCAGGTGGAGATGTCAAGGAGAAGCCTGAAAATATGAGCCTTGAGTTCAGGGAAGAGGTTCACGCTCTTATTTAAGGTGATGAGACCCACAGAGATGACCAGGAGGAGGGAGTGTAGATAGGAAAGTTCGAAAACTGAGAGTCTCGGGTCCCTCCGGCATTGAGAGACTGGATAATGAGAAGTGGTTTAAAGAATGGCCAGTGAAGGAGGAGGAGAGTCAGTAGGTTGTGGTGTCCTGGCAACCAAGCAAAGAAAGTGTTTAAAGAAAGAGGAGAGTGATCAGCTCTGTCTGTGCCACTGGCAGGTCCAGTAAGAGGAAGACTGAACAGTGAACGTTAGACTGAGTGAAAATGGTTTCTGCTGCTTTTTTGCCCAAGTAGTCTTGAATGAATTCAGTTAACCTCTCTCTGGGGATAACAATAGTACCTACCTCATCAGGTGGTGGTGATGAACTGTTTATTTAAAAAAATTTTTGCTGAGACAGGGTCTAGCTCTGTTGCCAAGTTGGAGGGCATTGGCATGATCACAACTCACTGCAACCTTGACCTCTTGGACTCAAGCAGTTCTCCCGTCTCAGCCTCCCAAGTAGCTAGGACCATAGGCATTGCCACCAGCACACCCAGCTAATTTTTTATTTTTTTGTAGAGAAGGAGTCTTGCTGTGTTGCCCAGGTTGGTATCAAACTCTTGGACTCAAGCAATCCTCCTGCCTTGACCTCTCAAAGTGCTTGCATTACAGGCGTGAGCCACCATGTTCAGCCTATGAACTGTTTAAGTGGATGACCAGCCTAAGCAAGAAAAACCCCATTCCAAAAAAAAAAAAATAAGCTGGATGTGGTGCCATGTGCCTGTGGCCTCAGCAACTCAGGAGGCTGAGGTGGGAGGATCACTTGTTCCAGGAGTTTGAGACTGCAGTGAGTTATGATGGCCCCACTGCACTCCAGCCTGGATGACAGAGTGAGACCCTGTCTAAACAGAAAGAAAAAATGCTCGCTTTGGCAGCACATGTGCTAAAACTGAAGTGATACAGGGAGGGGTGGTGTGGCCCCGGACTAGGATGGCATGCATATTTGTGAAGCGTTCCATCTTTCTAAAATCCAATTGTAAAAGTTTTTAGAAAGAAATAAGTAAATGGATGAGATAATTCCTTTAAAGCACCTCTCCCTGTACCTGGCTTTTGGGTATTTCACAGTCCTCGCTTTAACAATAGCAGTTTTAGGGGAGCAGTGGGGACAAAGCCTGATGGGAATAGGAAGAAAGAATTGGAGACAGCGGATGGAGTCAGTTCTTTTGAGTATTCTTATAAAATTGGATTATAATTTTATAAGAGGGGAGTTAATTCGTGGGACTGTGGGGTCAAGAGGAAAGGCCAGTAGGCAAGAAGGCCTCCCTCCCTCCCTTCTTTCCTCCTTTCTAAAACCACAGACCTTCTACAGTGATGGGAATCATCCTGTGTAGAGGGAAAAGCTGATGATGTAGTTGGATTTAAGATCATAGATAACAATGGACCGAAATAACTAGGTTGTCCTTGCCACCTGCCCCCGCCTCTCAGTCTTTTATTCATTCACTTAACAAATACTTATTGTAGGTTCACAAGGTGCCAAGGATCGAGCTTAGGTGCTGGGAACAGTGGTGGTTAAGGGACTAATCAAACGGGCACGAGCTCTACACCCTCATGAAGTTGTCACAGTCTGGTGGAGATAGGCTTTCTAAAAACACACAAATACAGGTTTGGATGAGCGCTTTGCAGGAAGAGTACAGAGTGCTTTTGAGAGGAAGAGAGGAAGAGTAGCATGGTGTGACTTAGATGGGGAGGCATACAAAGGTCTCTCAGATGTGAAAGATGACCATGGCTGAAAAGAAGAGCATCCCAGCAAAGGGAACAGACCTTGCAAAGGCCCTGGGGCAGGCGAGAGAGAAGCTGGTGCTTTTGGGGATTTGAGAGAAGGCCAGGGTGGCCTGAGAGGTGGGAAGGGAGCAGGTCATGCAGGGCTTTGGAAGCCTACATGTTATAGCTTATGGGATATCATGTCTAAGAGCAATGGGAAACATTGAAAACTGTTTTAGTTGGGAAGTGACATGGTGACATTTGCATTGGAGAAAAACATACAACCGATAATGAAGTATGTCCTGGTGAATGAATCGGAGGGGCAAAAGTAGGGGAAAAACCCACCAATTTAGGCAAAAAGATAATACCTGTGAAAATACTTAGTCTAAGATATGTATAATTTTGGTATAGAAACGGAAGTGAGGATATCCTCTCTTTAGCAGAATTTGCTTTGCACTTAAACAGGTTTCTTACTTCCATAAGCAGAAATTAATCCCCAATGATAGAAAAGAGGTAATGAACACATTCTCCATTTTCTTGTTAAAAATAATTCAGTCGAGAAGAATCAGCTGAAGGTGTCAGTGATTTCAGATTATTTAACATAAAATGAAACTTTGAAAAAGATTGTGGCAACCTTGTGAAAAGTAAAAATAATCAGACCTTATTAAATTTGTTTTCTAGAAAAAAATACCAATGAATCAATATTAGGAGACAGAATCTGTTAAGAAAACTCATGGCCAGGTGCGGTGGCTCACATCTGTAATCCCAGCACTTTGGGAGGCTGAGGCTGGCAGATTGCTTGAGCTCAGGAATTTGAGACCAGCCTGGGCAACATGGTTGAAACCCCTGTCTCTACCAAAAATACAAAAAATTAGCCAGGTGTGGTGGTGTGCACCTGTGGTCCCAGCTACTCAAGGGGCTAAGGTGGGAGGATCACTTGAGCCTGGGAGGCAGAGGCTGCAGTGAGCTGAGATCTCATCACTGCACTCCAGCCTGTGTGACAGAGCCAGACCCTCTCTCAAAAATAATAAAGGCCAGGTGTGGTGGCTCACGCCTGTAATCCCAGCACTTTGGGAGGCCGAGGCGGGTGGATCACCTGAGGTTAGGAGTTTAAGACCAGCCTGAGCAACATGGCAAAACCCCTTCTCTACTAAAAATATAAAAATTAGCCTGGTGCAGTAGTGGGAGCCTGTAATCCCAGCTACTTGGGAGACTGAGGCAGGAGAATCACTTGAACCTGGGAGGCGGAGATTGCAGTGAGCTGAGATGATGCTGTTGCACTCCAGCCTGGGTGACAGTGTGAGACTCCGTCTCAAAAAGAAAAAAAAAAGGGAGCAAGTTCTAGTACTGGGTGGATATTTTATTGCACCAATTTAGGCTTCTCCCCAGAGATTTCTTAAAACAGAGAGGCAGTTGTAATACCAAGTATTGCTGTATCAGGCCACCTGCTACTCCAAGGCCATGAATTAACTTGTTCTAAGCCCTCAAGGAAAGAAAAGAGGAAACAGAGGTTTATTCCCTATCAAGACAGTCCACCCGAGAAAGTTCTGTCTTGGTTGTAACTTCAGGTTTCTTTCTTATGCAGGAGCATTTTATTAATGCTTTTACGAGTTCGAAGAGTTGGGATAATTTACCATCTGGAGTTTCTCTGCCTTGCTGATCTGAGCTCAGACCTGCTAATTTACCAGAGATGATTGATAACACCCTGTAACAGCTGAGTAAGTAGATTCTTCTGTTTCACTGCTTTTTAAAAAAGTTTAAAGTTATAAAATACTATAAACTTTAATTGGGTTCTTTAAATTTTGTTGTTGAATAATGCTATGATGATTTTAATAAGTGAATATTTGTAAATAATGGGATTCTGGAAGAAATTAATCCCCAATGATAGAAAAGAGTTAATGAACACATTCTCCATACATAACACTTTAGCATTCAAGAAACATAGGACTTAAATACATGTATTAAAAATTTAGGCCAGACGCAGTGGCTCACGCCTGTAATCCCATCACTTTGGGAGGCTGAGGCGGGTGGATCACCTGAGGCCAGGAGTTTGAGACCAGCCTTGCCAACATGGTGAAATCCCATCTCGACTAAAAATGCAAAAATTAGCCAGTCGTGGTGGCGGGTGCCTGTAATCCCGGTTACTTGGGAGGCTGAGGCAGGAGAATCGCTTGAACCCGGGAGGCAGAGGTTGCAGTGAGCTGAGACTGTGCCACTGCACTCCAGTCTGGGTGACAGAGAGGCTCTGTCTCAAAAAAAAAAAAAAAAAAAAATTTAAAAGCGTTCTCCTTAGTGCTTTATTTCACTTGTACATTATAAAATATAAAAAATATTGGTAAAACAACTGTTAATACATTTTTAAAATGCAACTGTATATAAAAATTATCTTTGAATGCAGGATGCATTTTGGTTAATTTGAAATAAATACTGGTTTAGTGGAAATATAATTGTAATAGTTTTCTATTTGAAAATAATGATTTTTCTGATACTAATGTAGATAAGATCACAGAATCTCTCTGGATTTAGCTTTGTTTCTCAAACAGACTAGGGAAGAATGGCTTTCATGGTTTCTAATCAAAACACCTGAATGAAGTTTAAAGTGTTTTAAGTGTTGAGTCAGTTACCTTGAAAACAAACGGTTTCTCAGAACAAGAGCTATTATTCCTTGTACTATATCCTTTGAAACTGTTTTGACAAAACTAGTAAACCATGAAGTTGTACCAGGGCCTTGTTTGGTAATCTTAAACTAAAAACAATGAATAAATCTGCAAGATTATTCCCCATGGCAGTGGGATTATTTAATTTTGGTCCAAATCTGTGTTATCCAATATGGTAGCAACTGGCCGCATGCCACATGTAGCTATCAGATGTTTGAAATATGAGTGGTACTAATGGAAATGTGCTCTGCAGAAATTACCGTATTTCAAAAAATATATATATAAAAAAAAGGTTAAAATACTAGGTTTTATATTGAAATGATAATATTTTGGATATATTGAATTAAAACATATTAAAATTAATATCACTTGTTTTCATTTACTTTTTTATGTGACTGCTAGAAAATTTAAAATTACTTGTAGCTTGCGTTGTATTTCTTTTGGATAGAACTGACCTATATCATCACATACAATCAACATTCTTAGTCAATCCAGTACCTAGCATTCTGTAGCTCTTGAACTTTCTGGTCCCCATATGGATCAATTCATATACATTTGTATTGTGTTAAGAATGTGATTCTTTGATTCATCAAATATTTATTGACTACCTACCATGTGTCAGACGGTATTGTAGGTATTGGTGATACAGTAGTGAACAAAATGAACTAAACTCTCTGCCTTCATGGAGGTAACATTCTAGCAGGAAGACACAGACTAAGAACAAATAAAAAAGTACAATATGTAGTATATAAGAAGGCAATAAGTGCGTTGGAGAAATGTAAGGCAGGCAAGGGTAAGGGCTGAAGAGTTCACTGGTAAAGAAGGTGTTCAGGGAAGGCCTCAGTGAGAAGATGTGAAGAAGTTGATGGAGAGAGCCTGTGGGTGTTTGGGGGAAGAGTGTTGTAGGCAGAGAGGAGAGCAAATGCAAAGACCTTGAGGCAGAAGCACGCCTGGCTTGTTTGAAAGTAGAAGGAGGCTAGTGAATGGAGTGGAGTGGAGTGAGTGAAGGGGCTGTAATCACAGCACTTTGGGAGGCTGAGTCTGGGTGGATCACGAGGTCAGGAGATTGAGACCATTCTGGCCAACGTGATGAAACCCCATATCTACTAAAATACAAAAAATTAGCCGGGTGTGGTGGTGGGCGCCTGTAGTCCCAGCTACTCAGGAGGCTGAGGCAGGGGACTCGCTTGAACCTGGGAGGCGGAGGTTGCTGTGAGCTGAGATAGTGCCACTGCACTGCAGCCTGGCGACAGGGTAAGACTCTGTCTCAAAAAAAAAAAAGATAAGAGGATATGGATGGTCACATCATGTTGTCAGAGGCATTTAAACCAGAGCAACGCCGTCTTGAGTAGGGGCTGGGTAAAATAAGGCTGAGACCTCCTGGGCTGCATTCCCAAACACTTAGGCGTTCTAAGTCACAGGATGAGATAGGACATCAGCACAAGATACAAGTCATAAAGACCTTGCTAATAAAAAAGGTTGCAGTAAAGAAGCCGGCCAAAACCCACCAAAACTAAGATGGCGACGACAGTGGGTGACGAGAGTGACCTCCGGTCGTCCTCATTCATTGCTACACTCCCACCAACACCATGACAGTTTACAAATGCCATGACAAGGACAGGTTGGTACCCCATAAAAAGGGGAGGCATAAATAATCCACCCGTTGTTTAGCATATAATCAAGAAATAACCATATAAATGGGCAACCAGCCACCCTCAGGGCTGCTCTGTCTATAGAGTAGCCGTTCTTTTATTTTACTTTCCGAATGAACTTACTTTCACTTTATGGACTTGCCTCAAATTCTTTCTTGCATGAGATACAAGAATCCTCCCTTGGGGTCTGGATTGGGATCCCCTTCCCCTAACAGTGTGAGCAGTGGTTATTGTATGGGTTTTGGCTTCCAGTGAGATGAAAAAGGATTGGTGGATTTTAAGGAGAGAAGCGACATGATCTTTCTATTGAAGCTAATGTGATTTGAATACTCTGGGCTGGGGGTGGGGGTGTTTGCAAGGATAAAAGCAGAGAGACCCAATGAGGCTACTGCAGTGACCCAGCTGAGAGATGATGGTGCCTGAGACCATAAGTAAGGGATGTGATGAGAAATGATGGAATTCTACTTATATGTTGTTGTGAAATTAAATATGGATGAGAGACAAAAAGGGGTGTCAGGGAAGACTCCACAGTTTTCAGCTTGAACAACTGAGAGTGGAGGTGCCTTTGCTGAGATGAGGGGGGTGTGGATTGTGGAGGGCCCGATTGGAGGCAGCACTAGGAGCTCAGTTTTAAACACATTAAATTTGAGATTCCTCTTTAGACATCTAAGCAGAAAGGTCATGTAGGCAGAGTCTGGACTTCGTGGGAGGTCAGGATTCAAAAGGCAAATTTGGAGTCATTAGCATTGAACTGTTGTTCAAAGTCATAAGAAGGATTGAGGCCACCAAGGGAGTGAGAAGAGTGGTCTGAGGCCTCTCCTGGTCCCATGGAGTCAGCAGGGCAGACTGAGGAACAGACAGGAAGGTGTAGGTCGTGATACTCTAGACACCAAGGGAAGCAGTAGTAACCCACCTTGTCAGATGCTGCAGATGGGTTAGGTAAGATGCCAGCTGAAAACTGATCAGATTTAGCGGTGAAGAGGATGTTAGTGATCTTGGCGAGTGGTTTCGGTGAAATGGTAGAGACAAAAGTCAGGGTAGAGCAGATTCCAGGGAGGATTCGAGGAACTGGATTGAAGAGTGAGTTACAGACAGACTCTCTTTTGAGTAACTTGTGAAGTCTGGAGAGTCAAGGAAAGTTTTGGTTTTTTTTTTTTTTTTTTTTGAGACGGAGTCTCGCTCTGTCGCCCGGGCTGGAGTGCAGTGGCCGGATCTCAGCTCACTGCAAGCTTTGCCTCCCAGGTTCCCGCCATTCTCCTGCCTCAGCCTCCGGAGTAGCTGGGTCTACAGGCGCCCGCCACCTCGCCCGGCTAGTTTTTTGTATTTTTAGTAGAGACGGGGTTTCACCGTGTTAGCCAGGATGGTCTCGATCTCCTGACCTCGTGATCCGCCCGTCTCGGCCTCCCAAAGTGCTGGGATTACAGGCTTGAGCCACCGCGCCCGGCCGGTTTTGGTTTTTTAAGATGAGAGAAATTACATGTTTCTCCCAATGCATGTGTTAGAGAGATTTCATGGCCTACCAGATTTATGATATTTAAGACCACCGTCTGCTGTGTTAAGTGTGGAGGTGTAGTGCTTCCCTCCTAAGATGATTTCATAGAATTGTGTTGTGGAAGAGGCGGAGGGGTGGGAGGGGTCGGGGGAGAGAGAGAAAGAGAGAGAATGTAGAGGTTGGCACTGAGTATGTTAAAGGTGGCTTTTGCAATTGTTATGAAATTTGGCTGCTGCTTGCTCAGTGTCTACATTCACATTCCGGGAATTAAAAATTTTAAGGTAACAAATGTTAAGACTAGTTCTCCTCAACTGAAAATGTTGAAAAAGCTGATGTTTGGTGTGTAATTCCTTTTCCTTACTTTTGAGGAAGTTATTGAAACATTTGAAGATATTGAGGCAGAGACAATACCCAAGGTCACACAAAATGAAATATTGCCAGAATACCTGGATTTTAGATCTGATTTCCTAGCTCTGTGGAACACTTAATCCCTCTGTGTTCAGTTCCAGCAGGTATAAAATGAGGATAATATTTGCTCTACCTGCCATAGGAGGTTTTTATGAGGATCAGATGAACTGGTAGGTGAAGGGACTTGGTCAACTATAAAGCATTGTATTGTATAAATAGGAAGTAATGATGTTAAAACTAAATTATACTTGAGGATTTTGCAATAGCATGTGAAATAACTGGAGAAAGTATAACGTAACAAAATCTGGGCTGAGAATATTTGTAATACATAATCTTACTAATAGAACTGCAAGCATTTGCTTTTTGCCTGTGTCAGACTTTGTTAATACACCACAGAATCGATCGTGTTTGGGTGATCTCAGAGTTCTGCGGTCAAGCCACAGCTGAGGTCCAGGCAATCAGTCAGTTCATCTTCTAGGAGGAGTCTCAGAGTTACTCAACTGGCTATTTTGGTACTTTAATATAATGTCATCTTGCTGTTACTATGTGGAAGAGCCACTCTCTTAATAGAAAATATTCACGTTCTGATGATAAATTTTCTATCAAGACTTTGAAAGCATTTCTATATTTGACACTTGGAGTTGAATTATAGTCATGCTTCATTTTGTATTATCATCATACTTTATGCTGTGAAAAATTGAGAAATCAAAAATGAATAGCCAAGATCACTTCCCTTAATGGTGATGTGAAGAGGCGATTCTCTTTCTGAATAAAACAAGCGTAAAACTGGGCGAGATTGTCCAAAATGGTCGTTTCTGGGCCCTGGAAACTTACCAAAAAGGCAGATAATAAATTGAGAAGCATTATTGATACACTGAATCTTTGGATATGAAGAATAGGGGTTGTGGCCTTCTCGCATGGAGGGCTTCTTCTGTCTCCTTGCCCACTATCTCAGTTGTCGAGCTGCTGTTTTCTCAGACATGAGAGACTCAATTTGAAGTGTGGGTAAAGGTTGCGGTTAAGAAATCACAGCATTCAGCTGGGCACGGTGGCTCATGCCTGTAATCCCAGCACTTTGGGAGGCTGAGGCGGGCGGATCACAAGGTCAGGAGATCAAGACCATCCTGGCTAACACGGTGAAGCCCCTTCTCTACTAAAAATATAAAAAATCAGCCGGGCATGGTGGCAGGCACCTGCAGTCCCAGCTACTCAGAAGGCTGAGGCAGGAGGATGGTGTGAACCCGGGAGGCAGAGCTTGCAGTGAGCCAAGATCACGCCACTGTCCTCCAGCCTGGGCAACAGAGCGAGACTCTGTCTCAAAAAAAAAAAAAAAATCACAGCGTTGCTGGCTTGAAAGTGGCATAATCAGTTAATAATGAAAAACCCACAGCTTTGCTACTTTGAGTTTGAAGTTCGCCAGTTTGAGGCCACCCATCCAGAAATTTAACAAGGAGATCCTAGAAATGAGAGACCTATACAGGGCTAACATGGCTCTCCAGCCGTCTGTAGCAGACAGCTAAACTTTGCATGCCCAGGGGATACTCAGTCGAGCCCAGCAAAAAGTGAAAGCTAGAAGAGACTTGAGATCTGGGTACAACCTTGAATGCTGCCTTTCATGCACAGACTGTTCGATCTGCAGATGGTGGAAGCCTTACCGGTGCAAGGTGGCTGGGCTCAGTCTCTGCCCAAATCCACTGGCTGACCACTAAACTAAGCAGCCACTCACTCATTAGGGAAATGCAAATTAAAGCCATAATAACAACCACCAGAATGGCTAAAATCAAGAAGATTGAAAATCCAAGTGTTGACAAGGATATGTGGAAACCAGAATTCTCTCATATTGCTGGTGGGAATATAAAACAGTACGGCCATGATGGAAAACAGTTTGGCAGTTTCTTAAAAAGTTCAGCATACACTTAATGTGTAACTCAGCAATTCTGTTTCCAAGTATGCTGTCAGGAAAAATGACAGTATGTGTCCAGGCCGAGTTGGTATACAATGTTCACAGTGTCACCCAGCAAGCAAGCAATGGGCCTGCTGCCCATGGTATAGAGGCCAATACCATGGCACTGGCTTTTGAGGAAAAAGAAGCTTTATCATGACTGGGCTGGCAAGGAGCCAGGAAGAAGCACCCAGATCTGCTTCTTGGAGCTGGTAGTTGGGTAGAGTTTTATAGGCATAGGGTAATAGGATGTGATACAATTGGATCTTTCTGATGAAGTGGTGCTGGGGGGTGTTTTCTGACTGATTTCTGCCGTGGGGCTGTGCCAGAGCTCGATCTGATTGGATTCTGGATCCTGTCATGCCATAACCACTTTTTTTTGTTGTTGTTTTGAGATGGAGTCTCATTCTTGTCACCCAGGCTGGAGTGCAGTGGCGTGATCTTAGCTCACTGCAACCTCTGCCTCCTCCCAAGTAGCTGGGATTACAGGCACCTGCCACCATGCCCACTATTTATGTTTTTAGGAAAGATGGGGTTGTGCCATGTTGGCCAGGCTGGTCTGGAACTCCTGACCTCAGGTGATCTGCCCACCTCAGCCTCCCAAAGTTCTGGGATTACAGGCATGAGCCACCACACCTGGCCTCCACTTCTTAATTCAATCCCCTCTCCTTGGTTGGAACATTTAGGTTGCCCCTAGTTGCATGCTTGGTTCATCTGGACATGCTTAGGTTACATGATGTTCAACCTGGGGGCCCATGGCAACTGAAAAATAACTCACAACTTTGTTACAGAAGAGAGGAACCAAACTGGTCTGATGTGGTTAAAATAGCAGCTTTAGCTGTGATTGAAAACTGGAACTAATTTATGTGTCTGTCAGCAGATGAATGGATAAGCAAATTGTGGTATATCTGTAGAGTGGAATAATACTCAGTAATGAAAAGGAATGGACTGTTGATAGATACAGTGACATGTATGCATTGCAAAATAATAGTATGCTGTGTGAAAGAAGCCAGACACCTTTCCCTACAGAATAGCATACTGATTCCCTTTAGGTGAAATTCTAGAAAATGCAAGCTAATCTGTAGTGACAGTAGATCAGTGCCTGCAGATCAGAGGATGGCTTGGGAGAGGAGGGAGAAAGAGATTCCAAAGGAAAGAGCACAGTGAAACATTTGGGGGTGATGTATATATTCATTATTTGATTATGCATGATGATTTCATGGGTATATAGGTATGTCAAAACTCATCAAATTGTATATTTAAATATATGCAATTTATTGTATATCAACAGTAACTCAGTAAAGTTGTAAAAACTAGGCCCATTCAAAAAGCAAACAGATGTTCATACTACCATTATTCACAGTAGACAAAAACTGGAAACAATCCAAATTCATCAACTGGTGAACAGATAAACAAAATTTGGTATGTCCATATCAGCCATGGAAAGGAATAAAATTCTGATTCATGCCACAGATACATACTACAATATGGTTGAACCTCAGAAACATGCCAAGTGAAAGGGCTCTGTATTGTATGATACCATGATATGACACTTTTAGAACAGGCAAACCTTAGATCAGATCAGTGCTTTGCCTGGGTGTGGGGTGGCAGCATGGAGACTGGTTTTAAACAGGCACAGCAGAACAGTTTGGGTGATGGAAATGTTCCTGGTGATAGTTGTGTATAAATTGTATGAAAATGTGTGGAATTGTATGCTTAAAATGGATAATTTTCATGACATGCAAATTACACCTCAAGAAAGCCACTAAATGTGGGTGGCCATTCAAAATTTCAAATTCTCTTTAAGATGACCATTCAGGCCAGGCGCGGTGGCTCATTCCTGTAATCCCAGCACTTTGGGAGGCCATGGCGGGCAGATCACGAGGTCAGGAGATCGAGACCATCTTGGCTAACGCGGTGAAACCCTGTCCCTACTGAAAGTACAAAAAATTAGACGGGTGTAGTGGCAGGCGTAGTGGCGGACACCTGTAGAGGAAGGAGAATGGCGTGAACCCAGAAGGCCGAGCTTGCAATGAGCTGAGATCACGCCACTGCACTCCAGCCTGGGTAACAGAGTGAGATTCCATCTCAAAAAAAAAAAAAAAAAACCGACAAAAAACAAAAAACGATGACCATTCAAGGAATTGAACTATAGTACTGATTTCATTATAACATACTGCTTCGGAATACTTTGGTGAGGTTCACTGAATTCATGTTCTATGCCAAATGCTTTTTGGATTCTAATTGTAAATTAGTTATTTGTAAATTAGTTAAATTGTAAAATAATTTAAATTAAATTGTAAAAGAGTTGTTTCCCCCCGAATTTGGTGACCAGGAATAGCTGTATTTCTCTTGCATATGATTTGTCAAATGATTGGTTTTATGTTAAATAGTTATTAACACCCCCCTCCCCACTGGAAAACACGTTTTTTGGATTAATATTCTATTTGTGTAAAGTAGTTCAAATTTATGGTGGTGGTTATCCTTCACTTTTTTATTTAATTAATTAATTTTAATTTTTATTTTTTTTGAGACGAGTTTCACTCTTGTTGCCCAGGTAAAGTGCAATGCCGCAAGCTCAGCTCACCGCAACCTCTGCCTCCCAGGTTCAAGCGATTCTCCTGCCTCAGCCTCGCGAGTAGCTGGGAGTACAGGCATGCACCACCACGCCCGGCTAATTTTGTGTTTTTAGTAGAGACAGGGTTTCTCCATGTTGGTCAGGCTGGTCTTGAACTCCTAACCTCAGGTGATTTCCCCACTTCGGCCTCCCAAAGTGCTGGGATTACAGGTGTGAGCCACTGTGCCCGCCTATTTTATTTTTTGAGACAGAGTCTTGCTCTGTCGCCCAGGCTGGATGGAGTACAGTGGCGTGATCTCAGCCCACTGCAACCTCCGCCTCCCAGGTTCAAGTGATTCCCCTGCCTCAGCCTCCCAAGTAGCTGGGACTATAGGCATGCACCACCGTGCCTGGCAATTTTTGTATTTTTGTATTTTTTTTTAATTTTTAGTAGAGATGGGGTTTCACCATGTCAGCCAGGCTTGTCTCGAACTCCTGACCTCAAATGAGCTGCCCTCCTCGGTCTCCCAAAGTGCTGGAATTGTAGGTGTGAGCCACCATGCCTGGCCCTATCCTTCACCTTTTAGTTCTTCAGGAAGGAAATTAATTGATGGTGGCTTAATACCTTTGCTTCTAGGCTTGGGTGTCCACCCACCTGACCCCAACTCCCATATATGTAGAGACATCGGGTAATCTGAGCATAAGATACTTGCAGTGGTTGGGGAGGTGAAGCAGAGAGAGACCCTCTTGGAGTACTTGCCAGCTGGGTCTAGCCATTTTCTGCACCAGACCAGGAATCCGTTATCTCTGGGGTTAGTGACCTCATACCTTTGCCCCTGAATCCCCCCATATATAGGACATTGAATTTTACTTACTTGGGTCAAAGTGGGCATTTTTTAGTTAGACATTTACCTAATTTTAATGAAAATGCAATGACCCTAGGACATCCTACCCATGATTCTGCCCAAGTTTATGCAAACAGGAAAAACTTATTTTGGAAAAAATAATTCTTTTTTTTTTTTTTTGAGACAGAGTCTCGCTCTGTCGCCCAGGCTGGAGTGCAGTGGCCCGATCTCAGCTCACTGCAAGCTCCGCCTCCCGGGTTTAGCCATTCTCCTGCCTCAGCCTCCCGAGTAGCTGGGACTACAGGCACCCGCCACCTCGCCCGGCTAGTTTTCTGTGTTTTTTTTTTTTAGTAGAGACGGGGTTTCACTGTGTTAGCCAGTATGGTCTCGATCTCCTGACCTCGTGATCCACCCGTCTCGGCCTCCCAAAATGCTGGGATTACAGGCTTGAGCCACCGCGCCCGGCCGGAAAAAATAATTCTTAAACTGAAATTCATTAGGCCGTTTTTCCAAATAAAGTACCAACTAGTTAACCAAATTGTACTTTTTCTCTTTTTCCTTCCCTCAAAAGCAAATCCCTTATTCAACAAAAATTTGTGGAACACTCATATGTTTCAGGCACCCTGAAGATAAAGACACACCCACCTGCAAGGATAAAAGAAGCATGGTGGCGGGGCGGGGCGGGGCTGGTGTCCAACCTGCTTCAAAAGGGAGGAGGGACATCTACAGAGAGGGGCTGGGGAAGGCCTTGCAGGAGGGCATGGAAGAGCCAGGTTCAGAGGGATGAATAGGACTTGGCTGTTATCCAGGTTGCAAGATGTTGGTAAGGACTTGATCTAAAGCTGTGGCATTGGGATTAGAGAAGAGAGGATAGAGTCAAGAGATTAAGTGACTGGATGTTATATGCCCTTTTGACTGGCAGGACAGGGAGAATATAGGAGAGAAAGGAGTCAAGGATTAGTTCAGCTTCTGCCTTGGCCTTCTCAGCAAGTGGTGGGGAATTCACTGAGCTGAGGAATACAAAATACTCAGAGGTTGTATCTGTTGGTTTTGCTTATTGATTTAGGAGACCAGGAATTCACTTTGGAGGTTTGATCAGGGGCATGCAGCCTATGTTTCATTGGACTTTAAAGCTGATCCTCTTTGCTCCATGGCCCAGTTCTGGGGGGGACATACGTGCTGCGTCAGGCAGAAAGGGGCAGCTAGTGAGGTCTTGGCCAACTGTGGGTGGGCAGCATCATGGGCTGTAGTCTGTCTCACTTGTACAGGTGGAATCACCATGGGACACTTCCGGGCATTTCCAGAGTGGAAGAATTCTTGCAGGTGAAAACGTGTCACATTGAAGAATTTAGTAGTTCCTTTCAATATTTTTCCTACTTGCTCTCTTCCCTTCTTTCCTCTGTATTTTTACCATTTATGGGAGTACATCGTTATATTTCTGTGGTACAAGGAAGATAAAAAGGGTCAACTTTATAAAAGATTAACCAGTCCTTGACTTGTATTAGCTCATTTAACTGTTAAAACCTGTAAAAGAGGTACTTTTCATCATACAAATTCATGATGAAGATAAATAAAATAGGTGTTTGGGAATCAGCAGGTTTTGAAAATTTACGACATGCCATTAACACAATGCATAAATTCTTGGGTTTTTTTTTTTTTTTTTTTTTTTTTTTTCTAAGACGGAGTCTTGCCCTGTTGCCCAGGCTGGAGTGCAGTGGCACGATCTCGGCTCACTGCAAACTCCACTTCCTGGGTTCAAGCGATTCTCCTGCCTCAGCCTTCTGAGTAGCTGGGATTACAGGCATGTGCCACCACACTCGGTTAATTTTGGTATTTTTAGTAGAGGTGGGGTTTCACATGTTGACCAGGCCGGTCTCAAACTCCTGACCTCAGGTGATCCACCTGCCTTGGCCTTCCAAAGTGCTGGGATTACAGGCATGAGCCACCGCGCCCAGCCACATAAATTCTTTTATTCAGATCCATTGACATTAACATGTAAATAAGGATGACAGTTTATTATTTTGGACATTCTAATTATTTGTCTTGTCCTTCAGAGAAGCGCTTTTGGTTACAAGTGGGTCCATAACACACAAAATTCTGTTTACAGCCGAGCGCAGTGGCTCACACCTGTAATCCCAGGACTTGAGAGGTCAAGGTGGGCAGATCACCTGAGGTCAGGAGTTCCAGACCAGCCTGGCCAATGTGGTGAAACCGTATCTCTACTAAAAACACAAAAATTAAGTGGGTTTGGTGGTGTGCGCCTGTAATCCTAGCTACTCAGGAGGCTGAGGCAGGAGAATAGCCTGAACCTGGGAGGCAGAAGTTGTAGTGAGCTGAGATTGCGCCACTACACTCCAGCCTGGGCAGTGGAGCAAGATTCTGTCTCAAAAATAAATAAATAAATAAATAAATTACATACTTTTTGATAATATTGAAAAATAAATGTGGAAAATGATTCTCCTTAGGACAATTTATGCCCATTATTCACTTTGCTGTTTTGTTAATGATCACGAATATATTAAACTGAAAATACTAGCTAAGCAGCTGCTTTGAAACTACATCAAAACAGTAGAAGTTTAAAATTAGATTCTTCTTATTGCATTAAATGCATCTTTCAGTAATATGTGGTTGCTACTTGCTTTACGTGTATTCTTGGAAATTTGGTAACAAAAAGAACACGGTGTATAGATGCTGTAGGTCACGAGGTGTGGTGCAAAATGCATGGCCTTGGGATAGGGATATCAGACATCTGAGCTGAATCTCAGTCCTCTGGTTGTGATGCCTTGAGGAAGTAAGTTGCTGGACCTCAGCTGTGCTGTTTCCTGGTCTATAAAATGAAGACAGTAAAGAACCTGCTTCAGTGCTTTCAATTCAAAGGATTTCTTGGGCTTGAGTGCTGAAGTAAACAGGCAGTTTTCCTTTGTACCACAAGAGGGAGTGCCTGTATAGATGTTAACCTGAACTGAGGTTTGGATTTCTTTCTAAAATGTCGCTGAAAATTTAGGAATAAACGGATTCCTGGGAAAACGTTAAAGAAAAAGGTTTTTTGACAGTGTCAGGAGAAAGAGGAACTCAAAACACATAATGGGTTAACAGGGAGGGATTACGTATAAAATTCCTTTAAGGTATGAAAAGCTTTGTTGACAGAGTGTGTTACATATTTCATTCCCTTATTCCCAGTCAACAATCCTTTATTGTCAGTGTCTGATCATGTTGATATATTTGTTATGTTTTCTTCCTCTTTTGTAATCGTATTATAAATTTTTTATATTAAACAAATATAGAACTTAAAATTTAGTTTCTTAGTAGTAGTCTTGAATAATTAACGTTGGTTGAAGTTGAATTGTTTGTGCTCAGTGCCTTGGATATGTACAAAACCTGTTTGCTTCAAATTAGTGAGTTAGAAAATATTTTAATCTTTTCATCCTGCTCCCCTCCCACATACTTTTTTTCCCTCTTATTTTGAGCTTCTAGATCCTTTTATGTGATGTGTTGCTGTCATACATAGCTCACATTGGGTGGGAACAGAGAAAAACATTGTTTCCGTGGCCCAACCCTAGGGACATGGAACTCATTTTATTATACAGTGAAATTTTAAAATTTGAAACCAAGACCAGATCTCAACAAACAGAGTGAAATTTGACAATTGTGGAATTATCTAACACATTTAGGGAAAAATCCAGTTGTATCTCAGTTTTGTGAATGAGTCCTTCAATTTACAATTTTCAGGTAATCTCTTTATTTTGCTAGTATTTGTATTATACATAGAGCACATTGTTTTATAGAACTGTAATTGCACCATAATACTTTTTGTATTGGGAAATGTCGAGAATTTAGAAAGAACAATCCTAGGCATTTCCTTTTGCTCTGTATCCTTCTGTTTAGAAGTTTTCCCTGTGGTTTGTTCCTGGCAATTAAACACTGTTCAAATTCAGAGTCAGACTGCCCTGGCTCAAATCATGGCACCACGATGTGTGAAACTTGACAAAGTCAAAGTTATCACTATAATTTCACTCTCGGTCACTTGAAATCCACTAATTTCTTGAGCAAAAGAAAGGGAAGTGGAATTACGGTAGAAATTATGCATAATTTTATATTATCTGTGTAGCAGCCTGTTTAAAGTGATCATTGCTAGTACACGGTATAGAATTACAAACTTGTAAATACTTCTCAAGATTGCCACATTAAAAAAAAAAAAAGCAAGCAAAAAGAACTCTGTAGCCCTGTTTTTTTTTTTTAATTTCCAACAGGAAATTTGTTCTTGTTTCAAAATGTGGGAACACCCATTATTCTCTGTTGGCCACATGAATGTCATCCATTTGTTTATTGCAGCAGAAAAAAAGGGAAGAATGGTTGATACAAGGGCAAGCTGTTCCTTTTAGGTTACTTTAAAAAGTCATGGAATTATTTCGGATATACAAAGAGAGCATAAGGAATACTCTAACCAATATATATATATATATACAGTGTCCAGTATAAGAATGAAATGTAATGTAGTTATTAAAACATTGTGTGTGTGCTTCCACAAGCCTGTCCTCCTTTCTACCTTCCAGAAGTAATTTCTCTCTTGAATTTGGTGTTCATCATTCTGGTGCATGCTTTTACAATTTTACAAAATACACATGCATTCCCAAACATAAATAATACTGTTAATACTGTTTCACAACATAAATTGTATTATGGTACATGTTTTTTTTTGTTTTTTTTTTTTTTTGAGACGGTGTCTCACTCTGTCGCCCAGGCTGGAGTGCAGTGGCCAGATCTCAGCTCACTGCAAGCTCCGCCTCACGTGTTTGCGCCGTTCTCCTGCCTCAGCCTCCAGAGTTGCTGGGACTACAGGCGCCCGCCACCTCGCCCGGCTAGTTTTTTGTATTTTTAGTAGAGACGGGGTTTCACCGTGTTAGCCAGGATGGTCTCCATCTCCTGACCTCGTGATCCGCCTGTCTCGGCCTCCCAAAGTGCTGGGATTACAGGCTTGAGCCACCGCGCCCGGCCTATGGTACATGTTTTAAAACAGGATATACATCGTATCTGTTGCAAGTCGGGTTCCAAGGGAAATGGAACTCTGAGAAGATTAAGGCCAGGCGCCACCAGTGCCTCATGCCTGTAATTCCAGCACTTTGGGAGGCCCAGGCGGGTGGATCACTTGAGGTCAGGAGTTTCAGACCAGCCTGGCCAACATGGTGAAACCCCATCTCTACTGAAATACAAAAAATTAGCCAGGCGTGGTGGTGTGTGCCTGTCATCCCAGCTACTCAGGAGGCTGAGGCGGGAGAATCGCTTGAACCTAAGAGGTGGAGGATACAGTGAGCCGAGATCGAGCCACTGCGCTCCAGCCTGGGTGAGAAAGTAAAACTCTGTATCCAAAAAAAAGAAAAGAAAAGAAAAGAAGATTAACATGTAGGAAGTTGTTAAGGAGATTTTAGGATTAACACTTGTGAAATAGGAGGAAGCACAACTGGGCCGAGGGAGGAATTGGGCTGCGGTGTGATCACAACATAGGCCTCAGCTGATCCCAAAGGGAATGCTGAAGGTGGGGTAGCGGTTGAGGATGGTACCAAGCTGGGGTGAGGGGCCAGGCCTTGGTAGCTTCACATTCACCAGTTGTGGGAAGAAAGCTAGCCCTGAAGAAGGGATGAGACCTTGGTGAGGTGACTCTTTCAACTGAGGGCTGTTAACTTGCAGCACTCCTAGAAACTGGGGGATAAGCTCTTTAGTCCTAAAGAGAGACCAGCAGCCATCTGAGTATTCACTACCGTCTATATTGTATACATTGTCTGAGCCAGCCCTTTTTGCTGTATGTTTTTGGAATTTACTTATATTAATATTTATAGCTCTAGTTCGTTTATTTTAATTGTTTTATGGTATTCAGTTTTTAAAATATGTCACAATTTTAAAATGTATTTTCCTATTGAGAGACTTAAGTTTTTGCAATTTTTCACTATTAAAAAATGTGGCTATATGAATTCATTTATATTTCTCCTTACTGCACATACCAGAGTTCATCTGGGGTATACAACCAGAAGATTACCAGGTCTTAGGGTATGTACATTTTCAAATTTAATAACTAGAATGAAATTGCTCTCTGGAATGGTTGTATCTCACTCACCCCATGTCTTCATAATCACTTGGCATTCTCAGGTCCTAATTCTACCAATTTGATGGGTGTGAAATAGTATGTCATTATAGTTGTATTAGAATTTGGTTGATAACTAGTGAGTAGTATCTCACTGTCGTTTTATTAGAATTTGGTTGATAACTAGGGAGATTGAAAATTTATGTGTTTATTTAGCTATTTGGGTTTCTTCTGTGAAGTACATTTTCTAATCATGTGATTTTTCCGTTGGTTTCTTTTTCTTACTGATTTATAGGCAATCTTTATATATTCCGCATATCAATTCTTTGTGGTCTATATGAGTAAAAATATTTTCTCCTGGTTTAGGGCCTGATTGTTAACTTCTAAAATAATGCCTTTTGTTGAATAGGAGTTTCCTTGTAATGTAATTCTTCCTTTGGGCATTGTTTCTGGGTGTATTATTTTAGAAATTCTCCCTTAGGCTGAGGGCATATAAAATACCCTCTGTTAAAAGTTTTAAAGTTTTGCTTTTCACAATTTCACCTGCTGTCCATCTAAAATAGTTTTGTGTACAGCATAAGGTATAGTTGCCTAATTTTGTTTTTCTCACGGATGACTTGTTGTCTTAGCACCATGTGATAGCCTGTGCCTCCCTTCTCCAACAATGCGCAGGGCCATTCTATCCTACCAGCTTTCTGTCTATGTAGATCTATGTCTTTTTGTGTGTGTGGCAGGGGAGGGGGGGAGTGGGGTGGTGGCGGTTATTTAGTTCCACTGGTATATTTCTTTTTTCTTGCCCCACTTTCATGCTTTTTTTTTTTTTTTCTGAGACGGTGTCTCACCCTGTCTCCGAGGCTGGAATGCAGTGGCACAATCTCAGCTCACTGCAACCTCCGCCTCCCGGGTTCGAGCGATTCTCATGCCTCAGCCTCCTGAGTAGCTGGGATTACAGGAGTGCGTACCACATCCACCTGAGTTTTTGTATTTTCAGTAGAGATGGGGTTTCACCATGTTGACCAGGCTGGTCTCGAACTCCTGACCTCAAGTGATCCACCCGCCTTGGCCTCCCAAAATGCTGGGATTACAGGTATGAGCTACCATCATGCCTTTAAAATATGTCTTTATTTCTTTATTGTGTCTTAGTGTCTGGTAGTTTAAGTCTCCTTTTCTTGTTCTTTAAAATCATCCCTACTCTTTGCATTTTGCTTTTCCGTAGACATTTTAGAGTTCTGCTCCATGAAAAACCCTCCTTTGATTGAGGTCATGCATTAACTATATAGATTAGTTTGAAGAGTAATGATGTTCTTATGGGATAGGTGTTTCATGTGTATGTCTTCTTTGATATTTATATTTAGGTACACACCATTTTTATAACTTTTTAAATGTCAATAAAGACATTTCTTCATCAACAATTTAATGACTGCATGACCATCCATTACTTAGCTAGTCAGTAGTTTGTGCCTTGTTAACATTTAAATTAACATATTTCACAATACTTGTTTCAAACTTGCATATTTCCCATCATAAAATTATATGTAAATATTCACCTGTTTTATTCTAGTAGTGCTAGAAGTTGTATATAATTAAGTATTTGAGATGTATTTGTGTGTAAAATGTGAGAAAAATATCTTTTTCCCCACACAGCCAGTTATTGAATACTTAACTCTTTGGTCTGACATTCACTTTTTGATTTTGCCATCAAATAACCATCCACAGCACCCATACATAGCAGGCACTCAATAAATGTTTGAATAAATGAATTTGTTTTGAGTATTTGTTTTGTTTTCAGATGTTTTCTTGTCCACACATCTGTGGACATGCCTGTCCTAGTTCTACTGCCATGCTGTTTTAATTATCAGAGCTGTATAATAAATTTTTGTACGTGGTTGAGCATTGTTAGTGTTATTATTTTTTCAGAATTTTTCTGGGCTACTACTTCTGCATCATTTTTCTCTCGGATAAACGAAAATAATTTGGTAACTTTACTGTAAAACTACGATAATTTTGACTGACACTGTGTTAATTTTCTTTCTTTCTTTCTTTTTTTCCTTCGAGACAGAGTCTTGCTCTGTCCCCCAGGCTGAAGTGCAGTAACCTGTCTTGGCTCACCACAATCTCTGTCTCCCGGGTCCAAGCCATTCTCCTTCCTACCAAGTAGCTGGGATTACAGGCGCCCCACACCACGCCTGGCTAATTTTTGTTTTAGTAGAGATGGGGTTTTACCACGTTGGCCAGGCTGGTCTCGAGCTTCTGACCTCAAGTGATACGCCTGCCTCGGCCTCCCAAAGTGTTTGGGATTACAGTCTTGAGCCACCATGCCTGGCCTACAGTGTGTTAATTTTCTTAAAAAAACAAACAAACAAACAAACAAACAAAAAAAACCTTAAAGGCATTTGTATTTTAATTTTCTGGCCTAATGAGGGCTACATATTCATCTAGTTCATAAATTCTGGAACTTTTTGGTTAGAGCAGATAAACCCCCAGATTTCTTTTTGGATTAAAATTCAATGTAATTAAAGAAATCCACTGCAGCAAATGCAATCCTGCCACATGTTTATTCTGTAAGGACAAAATGTTTTTCTATAATGAACAGCACTGCACAGGCTTTGCTGCTTCCCCCTTACAAAACAGGTCTCTCATGGTGCCACGTGTTCCCTGGCTGGACAGATTCCTGAAAATAGACACTAACTGCTGCTTGGTTGAAGAAGTCTTTTTTGTGTGTGAGCTACTTTCTCCCGCAGATATTTAAAGGAATTCTGTATCTCCACTTCTCTGATTTACCTTTTTTTGTGATGAGGAAACAGGACACAGAGCCTGCTGGGTATGCAAGGGAAGTCTGTATAACTGTTTCACACCTGCCTGGATGCTGGCAGTGGTATTTGCCAAGTGAAGTCTGAAGGCTGGTTTGTCAATGTGTTTTCACAGAGCACTGATGGCTCCCAGCCAACCTGTTTAGGCCTTGTCTTTTTTTCTTGCATAAAATTGCCTATTTTTCACTTTGGATGGGGGTGTTCGGCACTTCAGAGATGTTTGTTCTTGTCGCATGCACGCCATCTGTGGTCTACTGGCATCTGAGACAGGTTCCCAAATTGGCCAGTGTGTCTGTTGGTCAGCAGGCAGGGTGACCAGGACCCAAGCCTGTGCTTGTCCCTGTTGCTGCAGCCAAGGCTGTGGTGCACACCTGAAGGACCATACATACCTCAGTGCTGTTGGCCTAGTTTTTAGAAATTTAAATAAACTCTTTATTTTGGAATAATTATACATTTGAAGACAAGTTCAAAGATAGTACCGAGTTTCCATATGCCCCTCACTCAGTGACTCCTGTTGCTGACTCTTACACTATTATTTTACGTTTGTCACAATTAAGGAAGAAACATTGATACTTTACTGTTAACTAAAATCCACATTTTATTCAGAGCTCACCCATTTTTCCGAATGTCCTTTTTCTGTTCTGCACTCAGGATATCACAGCACATTTAGCCGCCATGTCTCCTAATGTCCTCCAGTCTGTGATCGTTTCTGAGATGTTTGTTTTTGATGACCTCGTCAATTTTGAGGAATACTGGGCAGGTATTTTGCAGAATGTACCGTAGTTTGGATTTTTTTCATGTTTTTCTCATTATTAGACTGGGATGTAGGTTTTTGGGAGGACAATCACAGAGGTGAAGGGATATCCTTATCACATCCGTGTGAAAAGAGAATGCTATCAACATGACTTACCACTGCTCATGCTTGCCTTGACCATGGAAATTTGTTTCCCCTTCTTTCCAGTACTCCGTTCTGTGGAAGCAACTCACCAAGCACTGCATAGTCTCAAGTTAAAAGTTTTATTACTTGTCTCATCTGTTGGTACCCAGTTATATTTGAAACCATACCTAATATTTTTTGACTCTGAATATAGAGAGTTTGTGTTTAGAGCCTTAAGAATGAATAAAAATTTATTCTAAACCTAAGAAGTGTTGGAAATAGTAGCTATGTTGAATCTTTCTTCTACTCCTTGTACATTTGGTTTATTGTTTTTTATGTTTTTTTGTTTTTTTTTTTGAGATGGAGTCTCTCTCTGTCACCCAGGCTGGAGTGCAGTGGCATGATCTCAGCCCACTACAGTCTCTGCCTCTCAGGTTCAAGCCATTCTCCTGCTTCAGCCTCCCAAGTAGCTGGGATTACAAGTGTGTGCCACCACGCCTGGCTAATTTTTCTAATTTTAGTAGAGATGGGGTTTCACCGTGTTGGCCAGGCTAGTCTCAAACTGCTGACCTCAAGTGATCCGCCCGCCTCGGCTTCCCAAAGTGCTAGGAATACAGGCATTAGCTACCGCGCCCTTCCTGGTTTTACTTTTAAAATCTTCATGCTCTGTAAAATACATCATCCTTCTATTGCACCAGCTACTGCATTCTGCTCATTCGCCCCCACAGATTGTGCTTCCTTCTTCTGGCATAAGAATGCCTCCTTTTTCTCCTGCTGCCAGGGAATAAAGTTTAGTATATGAATGTTTTATCCACACTGCAGCTTACCTAATAAATGCCAAAATATGTTTATTCTCATTAATCTGATGTTACCTTTTTATGTATAAATTAAAGATTTGTGAATTTGAATGCTCTCTGACGTCATGAATAGTTGTTTGTTTTTTTGAGACAGAGTCTTGCTCTGTCACCCACACTGGAGTGCAGTGGTACGATCTCAGATCACTGCAACCTCTGCCTCCCGGGTTCAAGCAGTTCTCCTGCCTCAGCCTCCCAAGTAGCTAGGACTATAGCCGCCAGCCACCACACCCAGCTAAGTTTTGTATTTTTAGTAGAGCCGGGGTTTCAGCATCTTAGCCAGACTGGTCTCGAATTCCTGACCTTGTGATCCACCCTCCTCAGCCTCCCAAAGTGCTGGGATTACAGGCGGCACCCGGCCCCTAACATCGTGAGTAGTTTGACCTCACACACTTCTTCTTGTAGAGTAGTTGAACCTCAGGGGTTCAGATTTCAGATAGCTTATTGTTTTCGTGTTTGTGGGGGGTGAAATTCTTAATGAATTTGATCATTTTTGTCTGATTTTCTTTTCCACTCCAATAACTTTCTTTACATTTTCACTTCAAACCCATTTGCTAAAATATGGATGAAAGAAGAATATGTTACTATTTTAGATACAATAGGAATGTTCTTGAAGAGATGTATATAAATGATGTATTTGTTCATTGAATCATCATGTCACATGTTTTAGGAAACTGACTATTTCAAAAAAAACCTTGTGATACATTTTATGATTTTGTATGACCAATTTTCAGACCCACATTTGCAGACATTTTACTTCATCCTCAGATGCAGGCATTCCATTAAGGTGGACTGGTTAAAGTGTCTTTTCAGAACATTAGAACTTTGTGTTTCCTCTTCACAGTGTTACCATCAACTTACTTAAGAAGAACAGTAGAACTTCCTGTTCCCTCTTCTTGGTGTTACTGTAATTTATTTAAGAAAGTTTGAGTACATTACAGTATTTTGTTTCTAAGCCAGTCTTGGGATCTAGCACCAAGGGAAAAAGTTCAAAAAATGCATTTTAACAAGTCTTCTCACTTCATGGTCACTTGGTATGACAATTCAAAACAAGAATAATGTTCTTAATCAACCACAGGGGAAATCCTTTCTTGAGCCCTTCAATTCTACTTTTAGTCAGTCAAACAATTCTTAATTTCATGCGGGGGATTCCCACACGTTCTGTAAGTTTCTTTTAAAGTTTTCAGATATGTGTAGAATGTAGGATATGATTGCGTTCGTCTTATATCTCAGTGCTGTGAGGTCTGTTCAGTGTGCCGCTACTTTGTTTTAATATTACTCATTCTTTTTTCTAAGTATGGATGTGTAAGAATGAACATGATAAAATGAAATCTAAAAATTAACTGATTTGTTCTCAGGTTAAAAGCCTATTAAATATAAGATCTTTGGATATATTCTGGGTCTTTTTTTTTATGCAGCAAGTAAAGAAAATTCTACAGAGCTTTGGACGCGAGACTCCTCCTTACCTGCCTTTTACTAAACTCACCATGTCCTGCCTGGTTAGCTGTAGGCTCTCACATGCTTCAGGCTCAGCAGTCAGGGTGTATTTTTACTGCTCAGATCTGATAAGTATGCCTCCTGCAGTTACTGTTGAGGCCAGTGTCTGAGGCTTTGAAATGACCTTTAAAAAGATGATAAATGTTGAGCCCCTTTTGGAAAAATATACTGAGATAAAGAACTGTGATAAATCAAATTATAAGGTAGATCATCTTGTAGTTAGTACACTATAGGAAAGTAAGTTAGGCCAGGCATAGTGGCTCACACCTGTAATCCCAGCACTTCGGGAGGCTGAGGCAGGCGGATCACCTGAGAGGTCAGGAGTTCGAGACCAGCCTGACCAACATGGAGAAACCCTGTCTTTACTAAAAATACAAAAAAATTAGCCAGGTCTGGTGGCGCATGCCTGTAATCCCAGCTACTCGGGAGGCTGAGGCAGGAGAATGTCCTGAACCCGGGAGGCGGAGGTTGTGGTGAGCCGAGATTGTGCCACTGCAGTCTAGCCTGGGCAACAAGAGCAAAACTCAGTCTCAAAAAAGAAAAAAAGAGTTAAAGAACATCTGTGGGGACCACCTATGTTGTTCTGGGACTTTCTAGTGTTTGTGTAGGAGAATACCACGGTTTCTGTGGGGACAGGGGGTTCCCATTTCAGTGTGTTCCGTCACCCTCCTCTGTCCCTCTAAGAACATGGGAAAAGCCTCGGTGGTAGACAGGAACCTGCCATCAGTCCTTCCACTCTGAAGCACCTTTGCAGATGCACCAGATGGAAGTTGTCTTAAATGAGAAGAAAACTAGTAAGCTGTATACAGACAGCAAAGTCCCTGGGCATTCCCTTTGTCCGCCAGCACCAGGTCCAGTCCTCAGGGGAAGTTTTTTCTTATTGAGAGTATTCCCAGAGATCTGAAAGGCCAGAGGGAAATTGGAGGGGAACAGAGACTGTCTTTCTCTTAAGGCATTTAAAAGTCATCCAGGGTTGGTCGAGGTAGCTCCCATCTGTAATCCCAGCACTTTGACAGGCCGAGGCAGGAGGATCATTTGAGACCAGCCTAGGCAACAGATTGAAACACTGCCTCTATGACAAAAGAATTGGCTGGGTGTGGTGGTGCATGCCTGTAGTCCCAGCTACTTAGGAGGCCAAGGTGAGAGCGTTGCTTGAGCCTCAGAGGTCAACAGAGCGAGATTCTTGTCTCAAAAAAATAAAAATAAATAAATAAATAAAAGCCCTCCCATCCAAAAGCCAACAAACAACAATAGTAAAAAAGATTTTTTCCTGAATATTCCGGGTTCACCCTCAGGCCCTGACATCCCCGAAACTTACCTAACGTGATATTTTCATAAAACAACTAAGTTTTTATGTTCTTGTGCCAAGAAGATTTAGATCTATAAGGCTGCTTTAAAGGTATTATCTGTCTTTATATTTTGCTTCTCCTCTGAAAGATTCTGTGTTTCTCCTCTGGTTTACACATTTTAGGAAATCTTGTATTTAAACATTTCTTCCTCTCTTAGACAGGCGGGCTTCAGGCTTATCCGTGCTTTTCAGCGGGTGGAGTCACTCCAGGACTGCCCGCTCTGTGCCAGGTCCTCAGGAGAGGGCTGCCGGGGCTGCCTGGCGGATTCCAGTTCCACCTCGGTCCAGAGAAAGGCTGCATTTTAGGGTTGGTTACTAGGCTGCACAGTGATGACCCCTTTCAGTACATTTTTCCCAGCTTTGTCTCCCTCCTTAACACTAAGATGTAGAAACAACAGTCTTAACATCAGGTTATCCCATCTGATTTTGGCTTGGTGCAAACACAGAGCACCCAAAGGTGAATTACACAAGGAAATGTAACACCTTTGCCTGGAAGTTTGACTCCTGCACTTGGCTGTTGGCATTCATGCATTCAGCAAACATTTAAGATGTGCTCGTTTTGAGCCAGGCTCTGTGATAGGGTGGGGAATACAGAAATAAAAAGGCCCCATGCTGTCCTCAGTGAGCTCCCACTCTGGTGAGATAAATGCAGTGCAATACAGTAACAGCTCTGATCCTGAAGCACCTGGAAGAACTTGGGTTCAGCCTCCTTGGCAAGTTCTCCTGGAGGAACTAACATTTGACCTATAATTGACATGGACTTTGGAGATGGATAGAGGTTAACCAGAGAAGATGGGGGTTGCCACTGAGGGGTTGGGGCAGAGAGTGAGGGGAAGTGTCAGCCTTGGTGGGTGCTCCCTATAGGAGGTTGCTGAGTATTCAAAGGCCCAAGGAGGCCAGAGACCAAAAAGTGTCCTGAGACTGCAAGGCAAAAGGACCTGCTTTAGGTTAGGTAGCATTTGTTAAAACTTTTCAGACAGTTTAATTTTGAGCATGTGCCAACAGTTTATTTTAGCTTTGCAATGCAAGGAGAAAGTCCTGCAGTAGGCACATTCAACGATTCACTCTTGGTAGGGACATTAAGGGAAGAAAGTGATTAAATATCATCATTGAAACGAATGTCTGCTTAAAAACCTCTACACTCTGATAGTTGACAGTCAGCCGGGTAGATGGTAATGAGTTGCCCAGAGCAAGTCTTAATTTCCTTAAAGTTCATTTAGGAAATTGCATTAGAAAGAAAGCAAGCTTCCCCCCACCCCCCGCCCCCGAATGCTGTTCATTTCTTCCTAGTAGGATATTGTGAATTTTATAGCAGACCACTTGGTTCTGTTCCAGACTGGGTACGGAACAGTTTTTCTTTGACAATTTTGAGATTACAGTGGAATGCAATCAAGTTTTCAAGGGCGTACCTGGTGAAGAGCTTTCTAAACTAAGCTGAGAGGAACTTGGGTTTTCATCCTGAAGGCAGTATAGAAGCCAGGGAGGGAATTTATTTAAGTGGGGGAAAATCTCGACCATCCTTGTGGGGAGTGGATTAGCTGCAGTGTGAGGTTGGAGCAGTGGGGATAGTAGTTAGCAGAAAATTTTAGTTATCCTGGGGAGAAATGATGAGGGCCTTGAGGTTTTTTTTGTTGTTGCTTGTTTTTTTGAGATGGAGTCTTGCTTTGTCGCCTAAGCTTGATTGAGTGCAGTGGCGCAATCTCGGCTCACTACAACCTCCACCTCCTGGGTTCAAGCAATTCTGCTGCCTCAGCCTCCCAAATAGCAGGGATTACAGGCACATCCCACCATGCCTGGCTAATTTTTGTATTTTTAGTAGAGATGGTATTTCACCTTATTGGCCAGGCTGGTCTCTAAGTCCTGACCTCAAGTGATCTGACCACATTGGCCTCCCAAAGTGTTGGGATTACAGGCAAGAGCCACACTGAGCCCGGCCTGAGAGCCTTGAGTTCTGATCTGTCTTGTCCTCTCCTACCCAAACTCCTCTACCCTGAGGCAGAAGCATAGCTGGGGGATGGAGGTGGAAATTTGTTGTTGCTTTTCCTCCAGAGGAGTTGGTTCAAAATTTATAAATTTAAAGTAAATGATGATAAGATCATGATGCAAGGATGTTAGAGGAAGCAGCCAGACTTTTTGAGATCAGGGCTGAGAGAAAGTAATCGAAGGCCTTCTGAGTGTACTCTGCCTTCAGCCACTGGGCCCACTTGCCCCACCTCTGTCTTCCCCAGGCATGCTCACGTCTCTAGCCTCAGGCACTGCTTCAGAACCACAGTACCATCTGGCCTGGGTGTTCTGGCTGTTCTCAGTATTTCTGCTGTCATTTGCTGGAATTATGCAACACTCGGTGCTTCCTCTGAGGGCTGCCAGATGAGCCTACTTCAGTGCATCTGCTGTGGTTAAAACAGAACCTTCTGAGATGCGTTTATGCTAAGTTGCATGCATATTTGTGTATGGTGATCAGCCCTGTTTACTTGGCATACAGCAAAATAGATCTGTGTTTTCTTGCCACTGTTCAATGATAATGTCATGTCATTCTGGGCAGAGGTGAAGCTAGGTTGTAAGAAAGGACAGGGAACCAGAGCTGGTGGCAGAGCTAGGGGTGGTTTCTGCAGTGGTTGGGAGGTTGCACCCCCTCTGACATTATTTTGCTTTAGTGTCTCCATGGTCTGCTTTCCCAGGTTCTTTATTGTCTTTCATTATAGTGTTTAATGACTACCATGTTAACATACTACCATAAAAATAACACTTCACAATTACCTGGTAACAGATTGTATGGGTGTATTTGAAGACATGCATTTCTCTTCTGAATTTGCTGTGAGTAGAGACTTGGCCTTTTAAACTTTTATTTCTCCAAGAAACCTGTATTCAGAATAAATAGTTACTCACCTTTTGTGTTTTTTTAACATGTCATCCAGGTTGCAAAAATACCTGGCTCTAATAATTCAGGAGGACTTAGTTTTTGGGGAGCAAAGGTAGTGAGTCAAACCTGCAAGCTTAGAAATGAGAATGTATTTGAGCTTCATCATTCAGTCTGGAGGTTTCCTAGGCAACCACTTATGTAGTAATTAAAAGATGAGGAACTAAAAAGGTATGTGCTTGGCAATTTTAATCCTCAAATGCAATTCTTGTCAGATTGAGATCACAGAAACAACAACTTAAAATAAGTGAATTAAAAAGCCCAACATTTAATTAAAGGACACACACTGTTATTAAGGGGTGTGTGTGTGTGTGTGTGTGTGTGTGTGTGTATGTGTGTGTGTGTGTGGTGCTTTATCTTTTTAATGCTCTGTCTTGGAAGAGAATGTTCGTATATATGTATATATTTTATGCTCGCCTATTTGGGAAAGCAGAAGGGAGGTTATCACTTCAAGTGATTGCTTTAGCAGTGAAGTTGATTATTATTGGTTAACATGTTTGTATCTGAGTGTGTTAACATGAGTAGAATCTCCAGCATGTGGAGAAGATAGCTTATTAGTCATGTTTCTTTTTTCAGTGTTCATGCTGGAGTTTATCCAGATGCTTTACTTGTTTCAGTCTACCTTAGGTTGTGCTGAAATGTCCTCTTCTGTGGCCCAGGAGAAAGCGTAGAAAGGCCATTCATGAATAGAAATGAGAGACCCTTTCAGCAAGTAGAAACAACCTCAGTTTGCTAAAGGTTTTCCTCTTAACTCTTCACACTCACCCTTTTTATATAGATTTCTACTTGGGTGACCTGAAGGATATGAGAAACATTTTTCTTCTTACGTGAAACACTAACACTCCCAGACTTTAACATAGACTTTCATTAAATTCCATTTTAATGAAAAAGGTGGCTTTTTTTTTTCATGTGTCAGTGAAAGAGGAAAGTTCTACTAGTTATGTGAGACTCACTTTCCTTTTTTTTGAGATGGAGATTCGCTCTTGTTGCCCAGGCTGGAGTGCAATGGTGCGATCTTGGCTCACTGCAACCTCTGCTCCTGGGTTCAAGCAATTCTCCTGTCTCAGCCTCCCAAGTAGCTGGGATGAGCCACTGCGCCCGGCTAATTTTGTATTTTTAGTAGAGACGGGGTTTCTCCATGTTGGTCAGGCTGGTCTCGAACTCCTGATCTCAGGTGATCCTCCTGCCTCGGCCTCCCAAAGTGCTGGGATTACAGGCGTGAGCCACTGTGCCCAGCCTTCATTTTCAACAGTTTTAGAAATAATTACTATCTGAAAAGAACCAGAATGACAGAATCTTAGCACTGCTAGTTTTACATAGGGTGGTGGTATGGTCCTAGATAGGTGTCCTGCAGAAATGTTAAACACGGGTGAGATGCGGGAAGTGTCTGTTTTCTACTGGAGATGGAGAGGAGCCACCTCCCCACGCTGAGCATCTGTGGGCGTCATGAACGTTTGGAACTTACAGCCACAATCATCTGAATGTTTGTGGATGTCCCAGTTGTTTCCCTTCTGTTGCCATCAACTTTGGGACTTCCCTACTGCAGAATTGTAGCATATTAAGTAGGGGACCTCAGTTGTTATGGAGTTTTTCTCCTCCCTAGATACCTAGATCTGTGAAAGAAATCCACATAGCAAACTCTTGTCTAGAGCTATGTCTCGGACATTTTTTTCC
This sequence comes from Colobus angolensis palliatus, assembly GCF_000951035.1. Taxonomy (NCBI): domain Eukaryota; kingdom Metazoa; phylum Chordata; class Mammalia; order Primates; family Cercopithecidae; genus Colobus; species Colobus angolensis. The sequence goes on along the minus strand of NW_012114955.1, from coordinate 3,571,499 downwards.
TTTTTCTATAGCAATAGTGAAACATTTCTTAAATTTCTTATTCTTACAGTCCAAATATATGTAAGTGTACTTAATTCTTACGAAGTTTATTTTGACACTGACATTTTAGTGGTATTGATGATATAGTTCTACCTTTAATTTTATTTTGTTTTTTTAATCATTAGAGATGGGGTCTCACCATGTTGCTGTGGCTGGTCTTGAACTCTTGGGCTCATGCATTCCTCCTGCCTGAACCCCCAAGGTGCTGCACCCTTAATTTTAACTTGTTTCATTTAAACTGTGTATATAAAATGTCAGGCTGTACTTTATGAACTGCCTTAAATTACTTTTCAAACAAGATGGGTTATAAATAAGGTGATGCTTTGGCCTATTCTTTTTAATATCTACATTTTTACTTTTTTGTGAGATAAAAACTAATGGGGCTGGGCATAGTGGCTCACGTCTATAATCCTAGCACTTTGGGAGGCCCAGACAGGCAGATCGTTTGAGCCTAGGAATTCAAGACCAGCCTGGGCAACATGGTAAAACCTTGTATCTACAAAAAAAACCCAAAAAAGTTAGCTGGGCTTGGTGGTACCCACCTGTAGTCCCAGCTACAAGGGCAGCAGAGATTGGAGGATTGATTGGGTCAAGGATGTTGAGGCTTCAGTGGGCACCACTGCACTTTAGCCTGAATGACAGAGAGAGGCCCTGTCTCAGAAAAAAACAAAAACAAAGAAAAACTGATCAATTGATGCATGCATTTATTCACTATACCAGGTACTGTGGATACAGAGATTAAGACCTAGTCCCCATTTTAAAGGTGCAAGCAAATCCAAAAGGAGAGATGTGCAAATGCATATCATGGTACTAATAGCAAAAGCTTCAGTAGCACTTATTGTATGGAAGGCGCTGTTCTAACTACTCTCTGGGCATTAGCTCATGAGTGGATAAATAGCCTGATGAAGTTCTTACTGTTATTTTCTCCATTTTATACATAAGTAAGGTAAGACCCAGAGAGATTAAGTGCTTGCCCAAGGTTACAGAGTTTGCTGTGGTTGACATTTGAATGAGTTAAGTGCAATAACAGAGCTATCCATAGAGTACAGTGGCAGAACAGGGGAGCATTCAATTGGGAAAATGGAAAATAGAAGGGTGGATATCAATTAAATTTTCCCAAAGGAGACAACAAGATGATTCAGAGGAGTAGAAGAGCTAAATTTCCCCATGAAATACCTCTAGTAACATAAAAAGATGCATCATATATGAGACTGTAAGTTGAATGAGTGACAGAATATTGGAAGATCAGGAGATAGTAAAAATATACCAGATCCCTGCATCTTTGGTACAAATGACAAGGAAATAGATTTCTAATTTTGAGGCAAAACTTTGTTTCCAGTTGGTATGAGATAAGATATAATAAACACTTGGCATTAAAAAAAATAAAAATGGCAATTTACTTACACCCTGTAAGCTTGTGGGTAAATGTGTGATCCTTTCTGAAAGTTTTAAGATAGATTTTCCATTCGTTGAAGATTTTACTTGGAAAACCTGTAGAAATAGTATTTATTTTGTATAAATGCGGGGGAAAGGTTGATATGCATCTTCCAGATTAAAAATTGGCAGGAATGACCTGATTAGGTAGATTAGTTTTAACTTTACAGAGATGTAACTGTTCAGAAGGTGGGATTGGTAGCACCCATTCTTGGCATGGCTGCCCTGGATCATTGCTTTTCCCTGCTTGTGTGATAGCCTTCCTCTTTGGAGCATCACCCATGGGTAAGGCCCATCCTTTTGTCCACCTTGTAACTGTGACCTACTGACTTGCCCATCACTCCCACTCATCATAAATGACTGGCTTATTGCTTTCCAACCTGCTTCAGCTTCATTAGACAATCCCATCTGTTTCTGTGGCTGCTTGGGTTTTGGGTTTGTATTAGTCCGCTGCTAATAAAGACATACCCAAGACTGGGTAATTTATAAAGAAAAGAGATTTAATTGACTCACAGTTCTGCATGGCTGGGGAGGCCTCAGGAACCTTACAATTATGGTGGAAGACTCCTCTTCACAGGGCGGCAGGAGAGAGAAGGAGTGCTGAGTGAAGGGGAAAATCCCTTATAAAACCATCAGATCTCATGAGAACTCACTATCATGAGAACAGCATGGGGGAAACTGTCCCCATGATTCAATTACCTCCACCTGGTCCCACTCTTGACATGTGGGGATTAGTAAAATTCAAGGTGAGATTTGAGTGGGGACATAGAACAAAACCATATCAGGGCTCCTCATCATCAGTGATCTTCTCCTCAGCTGCCCCCAGACCCCCCAGTCTTTAGACCTTGTCTACTTACAGTTCAGATCAGCAAGTCAGAAATTCCCTATTTGAGGCCAGGTACTGTGGTTCACACCAGTGATCTCAGCACTTTGGGAGACTGAGGCGGGAAGATCGCTTGAGGCCAGGAGTTAGAGACCAGCCGGGGCAACATAGTGAGACTCTGCCGCTACAAAAAATTTTTAAAAATTAGCCAGTCTGGCTGGGCACGGTGGCTCACACCTGTAATCCCAGCACTTTGGGAGGCTGAGGCGGGTGGATAATGAGGTCAGGAGTTTGAGACCAGCCTGGCAAGCATGGTGAAACACTGTCTCTACTAAAAATACAGGAAATTAGCTGGGCATGGTGGCACGCGCCTGTAATCCCAGCTACTCGGGAGGCTGAGGCAGGAGAATTGCTTGAACCCAGGAGGCAGAGGTTGCAGTGAGCAGAGATCGTGCCACTGCACTCCATCCTGGGCGATAGAGTGAACTCTGTCTCAAAAATAAATAAATAAATAATAATAATTAGCCAGGCCTCGTGGCAAATGCCTGTAGTTCTAACTACTCAAGAGGCTGAGGCAGGAGGATTACTTGAGCCCAAGGAGTTAGAGGCTACAGTGAGCTATGATGGTGCCACCACACTCCAGCCTGGGTGACAGGATGAGGCTGTCTCTAAAAATAAATTAATAAATAAAAGAAATTTCCTATTCGCCCACTTCTTCAAGCCCATCCACCTTGCCACAAAAATTTATTCCCTACCTCTGCCTACATTAAGACCTGTAGTCTGCTGTTTACTTGGTGCTGTATCCATCCGTTTCTTCTAACCTTTATTTCCCTTTTTTTTGAGACAGGGTCTCACTCTGTCTCACAGGCAGGAGTCTATAGCCTTGACCTTTCAAGCTAAGCTGTCCTCCCACCTCAGCCTCCTGGGTAGCTGGGATCACAGACACGTGCCACCATGCCCGGCAAAATTTTTTTTTTTTTTTTTGGTATTTTCTGTGGAGACAGGGTTTTGTTGTGTTGCCCGGGCTGCTCCTGAACCCCTGGGCTCAAGTGATCTGTCTGCCTCGGCCTCCCAAAGTGTTGGGATTACAGCCGTGAACCACTACACCTGGCCTATTTTCCTTCTTATACAACTTAGAATCCAGGGTCAGACTGTAAATCACTCTCTAGCCAAAGCCCCCCATTTCCTGATCATTTGTTCCTGTTTCTTGTACCTAGGCTGCCAAGCACTCTGGGAGAAAATCATACACCTGAGCAGATTGGTACCGGTGCATGCAAATTTCAGGCAATCACTTTGGCACTATGCAGTAATTGTACATGTTATTCTGGTTAACTGTCACTGTTAGGTTTCACAGTGACTATTACAAGCCTAGCCCACTCTCTTGAGACTTGTGCCTGTTTCTCTTCCCTGCTTCCTCTTCACAGATGATCCAATTTTCCACTTCATAGAGCCTAGCGAGGCTGTCACACAGGAGCTACCGCACCTCCTTGCCACCACGCTTCAAAACTTAAAATATCCCCCTCTGCCCTCATCTTCACCCAGCAGCCTGTTTCTTCTCTCCTTCGCATGCAGACTTGGTGAAGGGTTTCTGCAGGTCATCTTCTTCCTTGCCTTCCCATCCACTGCACTCCTGCAGTAGGTCCCTCCATCCCACCTGCCACTGGGTCCCCACCTGGTCCTTGGCCTCCAAACCTGACAACCCCCTAGTTTTTATGTGTCTCTTACTGCCCTTTCTTTTAGTTGTCTTTGTTGATTTCATCTCTGTGAAACTCACTTCTGTCAACAGGCACGCACAGATGTCTGTTTTCTCTTTTAACTATAGCAAAACAATTTTGGGCTTCTGTTCTCTTCCTTCTGCTGGAGGGTTGGAGTCTGTTGCAGAGCGAGTGGCACCTGACTCTTTTGTGCTGCATGAATGTGGGTACTTGCACGGACCCTAGGACTTCTCACTATCATCTTAGTTGAATGCTGTGCCAGGCCATATACAGTAACCACGTCTCTTAGCGCTGAGCAGTTCTACACTCTGCAGAAATAGTACCCTACCGTGTATTCTGCACACATGGATGGGGGGATGTTTGATTAGCATCTTTCAGATTAGAAATGGGCAGGAATTTCCCTGATAGACTGGTTTCACCATTACAGTATTCTGAAAGTATGGTCCTCTGCAAGGCTCAGCAGTGTCTATGAGAATTATCAAGGTGCACTGAAGTGGCAGTTTTGTCCCCCTCTTTTTTTTTTTTTTTTTGAGACAAGGTCTTGCTCTGTCACCCAGGCTGGAGTGCAGTGGTGCAGATCATAGTCCCCTGAAGCCTTGACCTCCTGGGCTCAGATGATCTTCCTGCCTCAGCCTCCTGAGTAGCTGGACTACAGGTGCATGACACCACACCTGCCTATTTTTGAAATTTTTTTGTAGAGACGGCGTCTCACGAAGTTGCCCAGGCTTGTCTGGAGCTCCTGTTGGCCTCCCCCTCTGCTAAGCCTCAGATCTGTTTAATGCCTCTGCATTACTGATTCTCTTCTTCGCCATGGAGGGGTTGCTGCCCGCTCCTCTACTGCTCCTTCAGAGGCTGCCTCTACTCATCTTGTTACTCCTCTCATTTTCTTTCCTCTTCTCTCTTCAGTTGACTTTCACGTCAAAATCTGAACATTTAGTAGGCATAATTCATTGATTTATGTTCCCGAGCTGGGCATTTAGGGATGCAAAGATTATGAGAATGACACAGCACTGCCCTTCAGGTGACCCTAAGAGAGAAACATCTCAGTGTAGAATTCCAGGAGAATATAATAAAGACTGCTACAGTCTGTGCTGAGCATTTTATTTACATAATTTTATATAATCTCTTTTTTATTTTTTTGATACGGAGTCTTGCTCAGGCTGGAGTGCAGTGGCATGATCTCAGCTCACTGTAGCCTGCCTCTCGGGTTCAAGCAATTCTCCTGCTTCAGCCTCCTGAGTAGCAGGGACTACCGGCACCCACCACCATGCCTGGCTAATTTTTGTATTTTTAGTAGGGATGGGGTTTCCCCATATTGGCTAGGCTGGTCTTAAACTTCTGACCTCAGGTGATCTGCCTGCCTCAGCTTCCCAAAGTATTGGGGTTACAGGCGTGAGCCACCGTACCCGACCAGATAATCTTTAAAAATCTCCTCAAGACTGCCAGGACTATCCTCATTTTACAGAGGGGGAAACTGAGGCTCTGAGAAGTGAAGTCGTTTGCTCAACGTCACTTAAACAGTAAGTCACAGAGTGGGAAATGCAGTCTAGGTTTGGTGAGGCTGCAAAGCTCATGCTCTTAACTCCTGTTAGTACAAGTACAGTTTTCTGCTCTCCCTCATCACCTTTTTCAAAGGGCTGATGATAAACAGTAGAATTCAAGTCCTAAGAATAGACTATTTACATATTGAATATTAGCTTTACGTTTATAGTGAGGCACTGGAGAAGTAACTAGCTGAAAGTCATTTGTGTATTGCTGGGTTTTTTCTCCATTGGTTATGGTATGATTACTAGTAACACACCATCCTTAGTCTGCCTGAAAATTATACTAGCTTCATTTATTTTGTAATGCATTTGTTATAACTATGTTTCTCATTGGTAATATATTTCTAGCAAAATATTGTATTCGCCTACTGCTACCTTAAAAGCTAACTTCAAACTTAAGTCTTAAAATATTTCACAGCTTTGAAATTTTAAGTGACTTACAGCCAAAGGAGGAAAAAAGGAAGGGTTATCTATCGTAGAAGGCATGTAGGAACCACTTTATAGATCACTAAAGATAATTTAGTCTGATTTCATCTATTACACTTATCTGGAAACTAGCACCTCTGCATCCTTCTGGGGAATCTAAAATGCTTATATGCAGGGCCTGGCAATAGTGATGTGAACCTGGATTCAGTTCTTTTTGGAGCGCTTCCATTTTACATGTTCTGACCATCATAGTACTCTTCCCCACTTTGACTCCTTTTGCTTCTGTAGTTTTACTCCAGACAAGGAATTCACAGTAGATGGTTCTGAGAGATGGTTCTATGAGAATTATTTATTAACTGATCCAATAAGTATTTATTGAGCACTCCTACCAACCCGACCCAGCTCTGAGCGCCAGGGATGTAGTGGGGCACAGAACAGCATTTCTGCCTGTTTGAGCTTTTGCCCTAGTGGGTAGGGGGCACCAAGTAAACATGGGGTGCCGTGTCAGGTTATGATAAATGCTGTGAAGAGATGCAAAGCCAAGTAGAGGGATAGAGAGTCAGGTTTCACTAAGTCTCCAGACTTCTCCGAGCAGGTGACAGTTAGAGGAAGAGCGTTCCAGGCGGGGGGAATCACACCTCGAGGTGAGACAGTGCTAGGCAGGTCAAAGGAGCACCTCTGTCAGCCCTCATGTCACTGGAGCACAGTGGACAACAAAGGAAAGAGCATTTGGAAATGGAATTGGAAAGGTACCCGGGGTCAGTCCATGCAAGCCTGATGGGTCGTGGTGGGCAGTTTAGATTTGACTCCCAGTGGCAGGAGGTGCCCTTCCTGGACAGAGGAAAGGTGTGTTAGGACTTTTAATAGTAAAGGGTCACTGGATGCTATGGGGGCAGCGGGGGTGTGCTGGGGACAAGAGTGGAAGTGTGGTGTGGTCCAAGTGAGCAGGGTGGTCCAGGTGGGCAGGTGGTGGCTGAAACAGGGTTAGTAGCATTGGGGGTTGGAAGAAAGGGTTAGATTGGGGACGCTGAAGATAGAGCTGGTAGAATTTGTTGATAGCTCAGTTGTAGGGTATGAAAGAAGAACCAAGAATAATTCCAAGACTTTCAGACTGAGCAGTTAGGTAAAGGGAAGTGCTGTTTACTGAGATGGAGAAAGCGAGGGATGAACAAGGTAAATAGGAGGAGATGTTGACAGGTGTTCCATGAAAAAAGGATTTCATAGTCAAATTTGTTTTGGAAACATGGTTCTAGAGCATGACCAGGGGCTGGAGTAGAGGTGGCAGGGGGAGGGCTGAAGAAATCCATTTGTCTTTACCCCCTTACTTTCACCTCCTCGCTACTAATATTTCCACCAGGGGTTGCTGTATGAGGGTGTAATAAAGGAGAACAATCAGCTAATTCCACTAGTCCAGCCATTTGTCAGTTTAGTCAGACAATGAATTGGTGATATTAATTGACCATAATCATAATAATTGTAACCATTGTCCAGATAGGGCCAGTCCCTGTATTTGGTTAAAGCAGAGCAATCAAGGTTCTAGTCAAAGTCTCTTGAGGAGTTTTCTCACAACTGCAGACAAGGAACATAGCATTTACCCACAATGTTGAATTCCAGTAGGATGCTGAGTGAAAGTTCCTTGTGGGGAATGTGGTAGGAAATAGCAGAACAAGATGAAAAAATATTCACAGAGAAAAACTCCAGGGCAACAGCTGGGTCTGTGGCTCAACTGGAAAGATAAAGTGTTGAAGAGGTTAAGCAGGTTCCCTCATGGTCCCTAGGGTTCAGGACAAATTCTACAAGGCTTGTTAGGGAAAAGGAAATCTTAACAAAGCTTGGTTGAGAACAGGGAGGAAGGGGGTCCACCAGGGCAGTTCTGTGTTTGAGTGATGAAATGTTGCCCCCGCCATCCATTCATTCATTCATTCATTCATTATTTGAGATGGAATTTTGCTCTTGTCGCCCAGACTGGAGTGCAATGGCGCGATCTTGGCTCACTGCAACCTCCGCCTCCTGGGTTCAAGTGATTCTCCTGCCTCAGCCTCCTGAGTAGCTGGGATTACAGGCATGCACCACCACACCCAGCTAATTTTTGTATTGTTAGTAGAGACGGGGTTTCACCATGTTGGCCTGGCTGGTCTTGAACTCCTGACCTCAGATGATCCACCTGCCTCAGCCTCCCAAAGTGCTGGGATTACAGGCATGAGCCACCACACCTGGCCTTATTTTTAATGGGTTTTTGAAGGCAAAATCCACATAACATAAAATCAGCCATTTTGAATTGAATAATTCAATGGCATTTTAGTACGTTCACAATGTTGTACAGCTAACCTTCTGTCTAGTTCCAAAGCCTCTTTATCCCCCTACAAAAGAAACCCTGTTTCCATTAAGCAGTCACTCCCTATTTTTCCCTCTCCTCAGCCCCTGGCAACCACCCTAACCTTTTTTTATGGGGAACAAGAAAGCAGCTTTGACCATGGGTGAACATACAGGCTGCTTAGGACCGGGAGATATGGATTTGGGATGGCTGTTTGCAGGCATTGCTTGGGAATGCCAGCATCCCTGTACCTGGAGACCTCAGGATCTGTGGGAAGCCCCAGTACCCCCACACTCAGAGTGGAGGAAGCCACTGGGCTGGTGGGAAGCTGAACTTGAATATGACCTCTCCTACTGGAATAAAGTGCCTTTGGCTTCTAAAGGAAAGAGCTGGGAGAGGCTAGTTGGTTGAAGCAACCCAGACGGAGCTTCTGGGACCACTTTAAGGCAGTTCAGTTCCTTGCAGCACAGCAATGAACAATGAACAAGTATGGTTAAAGGTAACAGGGGAAGTGTCATTTCCAGCTTGCCTAGCATGGGTTTGGCACCTCCATTCATTTGTTGGGGGCATCAAGAGATTGTGTAAACATATGAGGACTTTGAATTACTAGTACACTGTTTCACACTGGAATTTATAATAGCCTAAGGTCCAGATACTTGGTTGCATATCTGCTTGGTTGGAAATGCCGTTGTTCCAGCTATTCAAGAACCAGGCCAGGCACAGTGCCTCACACCTGTAATCCCAGCACTTTGGGAAGCTGAGGCAGAAGGATCACTTGAGGCCAGCGGTTTGAGACCAGCTTGGGCAACACAGTGAGACCCTGTCTCTACCAAAACAAAACAGAAAAAACAACCAGATTTCAGATCCTAATGTTTCTGTAGTGCTTATTAAGCTAAGTGAATGGAGTGGAGAAAAATACAGAAAGGAGAAGGAATCTTTGGTTTTTTCCCCTTTCTCCTTCTGTAATGGGCTGAATGTTTTTATCTTCCCCCCAAATCCCTATATGGAAGGCCTGACTCCCAATATGATGATATTTGGATGTGGAGCTTTTGGGAGGCAGTTAGGTTTCCATGAAGTCATGTGGGTAGGGCCCCCATGATGGGATTTGTGTCCTTAGAAGAAGAAGAGAGACCCAAGTGCTCCGTCTCTCCCTGCCTTATAAGGGCACAGCAGGCCAGGAGGAAAGCCCTCACCAGGAACCACATCTGCTGTCCCCTTGATCTTGAGCTTCCAGCCCCCAGAACTGTGAGAAATAAATTCCTGTTGTCTGTGTCACACAGTTGATGGTGTTTTGTTAGAACAGCCCACGCTGGCTAAGATACCTCCCCTTTTTATCTGTTTGTTTAATGCATTCTGCATGCCAGTTGTACAAAACTAAATAAGTAGATCCAAGCAATATAGTAAGTAAATAAAGTAAGTAAAAGTTTATTTTCCTCCCTCCAATCATAATCCCTGGGAGGTAGCCATTTTAAGTTTGGGGTTTGTTTAGTCTTCTGTCCTCACACCATCTCATTAAGGTAGTCATTAGCTACTTGTGGCTGTTTGAATTTAAATTAATTAAAATTAAATATAGTTAACCATTGAGTTCCTCAGTCACACTAGCCACATTTCAAGTGTGCCATGGCCACATGTGGCTGGTGGCTGCTGTGATGAACAGTGCAGATGTAGAACGTTTCCATTCTGACAAAGAGTCCTGTTAGATAGCAGCGCTGTAGCGGCGTTCTGTTCCTGTACAAACATATACACTGACGTGGTTGGCATAACATTGTACATACTGCTCTGCAGTTTGTTTTTTTTTTTTTTGCCTAACAGGGAAACTGTTAATTTAGTGTGATCCACATGCAGCGTCATGCCAGGAAAAATGTAAAACAGAATGCATAATCAAGCATAGAGTTTGGGTAAATTAAAATTACTTTAATTTCAAATTTTAGAGGTAATTGCAACATAACTTAATGCTTGTTCCAACTTTAACTAAACAAATTATTTTTGGAACTGGTCCACTCTGCCTTGCATATGTTAAGAAAGACGATTCTTAGGAGATGTACTTGGACTTAATCTGCTAGGCTTACCCTATATAGTCATACACAGTTCCTATTGTTCTTCTGTTTTATAAGAGGAGTTGATATCTTTTTCTGCATTCCCACAATTCAGTGACCACTAGGCACATGTGGCTATTTACATTTGAATCCGTATTTTAAATTAAATTAAAACATTCCTCAGTTGTACTAGATGTGAAGTACTCCTTAGACCCATGTGGCTGGTAGCTCTGGTGTTGGATGGCATGGATGGGGACATCTCCATTGTTGCAGAAGGCTCTGTTATACAGTGCTGCACTCTGCACTTGGTTCAGTTACATCTGTCCTTAAATGCAGTGACTTTCCACAGGAGAGGAGGGGAGAAGCGGTAACTCCCAGGGAGGACATCGCGCAGTTTCTGTGATTGGATGGAGAGCTTGCATTTTCATGCCCTTCCCACTTGAGGTTCTGATGCTTTTCTCAAAAGACATCAGTCTTCCAGCTGTCTGTTGAGAATTAGTGTTCCATAGTAAGTTAGTTGTGGGAAAGAAAATTGGTGCCAATAGCTTTTAAGAGTTGGACTATTACTAATAATTGGCGAGGTCCATACATAGTTAAACAGCACCTATATATAACAGTGAATGCTGCTGTTCAATTTCGACTCCAGAGCATTTAGTAACATTAATTACAGCAAGTGCTGACAATTACATTGAAGCTTTGTAAAATGACAAAAAATTAGAATATTGGAAATGCATTCTGTATTGTGTACAAAACAGGATGTATTTATGCCACCTTTTATGGTTAGGAAATACATAATCTAGAGGGATTCACAAGAAACCGAATACTTTGCTCTGGGAACAGAAACAGTACAAGAAGAAGACTAGTGAAAGAGATTGATGTTTTCACCGTATATGTGTTCATATACTTTATATACTTTGTAAATATATGCTTGTTTTATTAGTAGAAAAAATCAAATCATGAAGGAAAAGATAAAACATATTCTTAAAATGTGCAGGATGCAGAATAGGTCACTTAGGAAGCCAGGGTCACATGGGACAGAAAGAATTGCACAGCTGAGTGAGAGCATAGGGCTGGCTTCATGTGGCCAGAGCGTAAGCCCTCACGAGGCCACCGGGCACACCTTCTCCTGATGCTGGCACAGCGTTTCTTAGATTCTGGCTATTCTGCAATAATTAAAGCTTTAAAACTGTTTTTCTTACATAAATTTTATACATTTTAGGAAAAAAGTATTTCTAGTACTGATTTTTTTTTTTTTTTTATACAACCCTTTTTAACACTTGTGGAACACAACTTAGGAAATGCTGATTGAAACTCTTGCAAATAATTAGAACAGAAAGATGAGATTGAAAAGAAATTATTTTAAGTCTGGCTCTCCCTGCTTTAGCAGCAGTCTGAGGCAGGAGAATGGCGTGAACCCGGGAGGCAGAGCTTGCAGTGAGCTGAGATTGCGACACTGCACTCCAGCCTGGGCAACAGAGCAAGACTCCGTCTCAAAAAAAAAAAAAAAAAAAAAAAAGCGAATCTTAGCGTTAACTGAATTTAAATCGAATTGTGACACACTGTGGCTTATTTGGCATAGCCTGCCCACAGATAAGCCACATGGGCACTGAGAGTTCTCTTAAAAGTCCACACTGCTCTTTCTCCTTCCCCATCCTTGGCTGACAGGTACTGTCAGTGAGGAAGAAAGAGGTGGGAAGGACAGCAGGGTGGGGACGTGGACAGTGGAGACAGAGTGGCTTTCTTCCACCACCGCACCTCCGTACTTCTGTGTCCAGGACAGAGCAGCATCAAGATGGAGCGTCTGTAGAGTTAACGGTGAGGTATTCATTTTCGAAAACTGAATCCTGTAATTCAGCAAAATTAATTTTTCTATTAAAGCAAGTTGCTAGGCTCTATAACTTTTCAGGAAAGCAAACTAAGTAGCTTGGGAAAAATTTATGTCCCGAACAGTATGTGCTATTAAGGAAATCTTGTTTGTTGTGGAAATTTAAGGCAGAGCTTCCCAAAGGCAAGGGTAATTTGCAAAAATATTTAACTACTAGGACAGCATGGGAATCCAGTCATTCAGGGCAGATGCCAGCTCATAACTGGCGTGCTGTACTATGCCTACAGGCTGAATGTTACTCCTCCTGGAAGCTGGAGCCACTGGAGATAGGAGATGAGCCATTACTGGGTTCTGTGGCAGAGCCTGCTGGTTGGCCCCCAGTGTCCATACTCCCCTTTATATAGCAACCTGAGACCTACTTCATAGCTGGGGCCGTGGCAGCTATATGGCCATGTTACTAAAGTCTGGTCAGTGGGAGGTGAGTTACCACGTGGGCCCTTCCAGGAACCTTCCTTAAGGGACAGTGTGTCTTCCTGCTTTGCCCTTCCTTCTCCGTCCCTTTCCCGTTCTGCTGTCTGGAATGTGGAAGCCACCATCTTGGACCGTGAGGTTGAGGTCACACATGGGTGGAGTGCGGTGCTTGCCTTCCTGGGCATTTCCCTGAGAAGGAAACTTCTCTTGTTTAAGCCACTGATATTTTGGGTTTCCTGCTACCCTGAGCCAAACCTAATTCTAATTAATGTAGGTTCCAATCTACGAGGCAAGTTCAGCTTGATGTTACTTAAAACTTAACCATTCTGTGAGCTGGTATTGCTGTTTTCCTTTAATGACTTACGGGACTGGGATTAAAGAAAAATTAAGTAACTTGCCCCAGTACTTCCCAGCTAGGCGAGCATTTGAATCCCTGTCTGACCTTTCTGAATTCCAGTCTCTGAAAGTTTAATCCTTGCTATAGTGATTAACATGAAACTGAAGGAGGGCATGTGACACATGGTTTTGCAACATTCATGTTTTGGCAGAGCCCCAATTTTGTGGATTTTTTAATATATATATATATAAAGACGTTGGGTTTTTCAGAGAAATTCATTTGTGGCTTTTTCAAAGTGACAAAACACGTTAACTATATTTCAGTCAGTAATACTTATCAGAAAAGCTTTGTTTTTTATTTCAAAGAATCCCACGTGGTTCCTCTAATTTCTAGTATTAATTGTAGTTTGCTAATTAGAGTTCTGTGAAAAGAAAATAGTTGGAAGAGAGACTGTGGTTCATTTTCTTTAGTTATATCTACATCGGAGAACAGGTCAAGACAATTAGGAATTATTTTTTTTAGAATTCTCTATGCAATAATTCCAAAATGTTCCCAATGTTTATTACATGATTATGTAGAAGTTAGGATGATAGTGGAATGAAAACCATAAATTACTTGGATTGTGACATGGGAGCAGCCCCTGCAGCCAGTGTTTCTGCAAAGTTTAGTCAGAGGAGAACAGAGACCTAGATGGCCCTGTGCTGTGCTGCTGGGGGGGCCTAGGAGGCTGGGTGTTGGGGAAGGAAGCTGGCAGTGGATGCCTGGAAGGCCGGTGGGGCCCAGCAGTTCTAGGGAGGTGGCTAATGGGGCCCAGTGCAAACAAGTAGCTGGCAGCAGAACCTGCAGTGGAGATGAGGGTCTTGATCTGCAGCCAAGGCTCTTTCTGGTGGGGCCCTGAGTAACCCTTCAAGTCCATTCATTTTTGTCCTCAGAGTGGAACACTTAATTGGCCACAAGCACAGCAGACTCCCAGTGTGTTCCCAGGAACACAAGATCTGCAGGATTTGTCCTGTGAAAAAAGGATGCTGTGGCAACTAAGTTTGGGAGAATGCTGTGTTGCAGTGCCTCTCCTAGAAACTCACATGCCCTCTTAGCACTGTAAAAGTCCAGGATGTTGAGAAATTTGTTTAACTTTATTTAACCCAGTTTCTGAAACTGACTTGAACGTGGAAATCAGATCTGTTTTTTGTTTTTTTTTTAAAGTAATGACCTATGGAACTACTACATGAATTTTGCTGACAAGCAGTTAACCGTGCTCTCGGAAACAGTCGTGTGAGTAGGTTGAGTTCCTGAGAAGATGCTAGATTGGAATCTGACAGCCTGGGACTTTTCTTGGTGCCCTGCTTGCTCTTGTTTGCCAGTCCGTATTGTCTACACTTGAGCGTGCTTGCTCATACGTATTTCACAGAAGCAGAACTTTGGTGCTTGAGAGGTTCTTTGAGGTCATCTAGTTCTGCCTTCTCATTTGCACGTTGAAGAAACTAAGGAAGGTTAAGTCACTTGCCAGAGGCCAGTCAGTGAGTGTGCTGGAGCCATTCAGTGTGCCATTAGTCAATTTGAAGTGGAAATTACTTGAGTTAGTTCCTTACTTTCAAGACTTTCATAGTGATGTCTGGAGATTAGGATGGGATAAGAGTGAAAGCATTGCTGTTGGATTTCCTGCCAAGGTTTGGGATGGGTAAAATGAGCAAAAAGAAAGAGTGCCCTGGATATAGATGGTGCTTAATAACAGGACTGCTGCAGACGAAAGCAAGAATCCAGATCAAGACTGCCCCCCAAAATTAACTTATTTATTTGTGTGCCTAGAATGACTTAAAATAAGCCCCTATTGCAAAAGAATGTAGAAAGTGCAGTGGTGGAATCATGGCTCACTGTAACCTAGACCTCCCAGGTTCAAGCAATCCTCCCATCTTAGACTCCCAGGTTCATTCAGTTTTGTCCTCAGAGTGGAACACTTAATTGGCCACAAGCACAGCAAACTCCCACAGGAGTGCACCACCACAACCGGCTATTTTTTTTATTTGTAGAGACAGGGTCTCTCTGTGTTGTCCAGGCTGATCTCGAACTCCTGGACTCAAGCTGTCCTCCTGCCTTGGCCTCCCAAAGTGTTGGGATTACAAGCATGAGCCACTGTGCCCAGCTGCTTCTGAGTGGCTCCTAAGCAATGAACCGATGAACGACTAAACAGATGACATTGTAGCTATTGCCATATTTCATAGCATGGTGACTACCTTGCGTGTGTCATGCTCATTAGCTGCAGGAGGGAATGCTTGTTTTTCATGGAGTTAAAGGTTGAAAGCATGTTTTTTGGAACTTTCTATAAGGCCCATATTATTGACATCCTTAAGATCCAAATTATTTTGCTTTAACCTAGGTTTTATTTCCTTTCTCGGTGAAGTTAGTAGACCCTTGCTTATTGATTGGTAAATGAAATTGGATCATTTTATTGTTGTGAGAGGTTCTCTTTTATTGAGTATCAGAATATCACTTTCATACATTTTTTGGAGCTAATTTTGAGGGTTTTGCTTGTGTTTTATGAAATACTATCTGTAGTCATCTAATGAAACAATGCTGTTTTTCTATTACAAAGCTTTCTGTTCACGTGTCTACATTGGAAGTTACTGCATTCAGAATGAAAGCCATACATCTGACCTCAGGATGTAAGGATATTCAGTTTTCTTCCTGATAGCCTAGAAGGAGGAAAAGAATGACAGGGTTGTAGCATTGCCCTGTTTCTGTTAAACAAGAGAAGTCCTCTAATGGCAAACCCTTGATGGTGTGCAGTTTCCAAAGTCTGGTCCCCGTTGGAGCCTCTCATCTCCCATGGAGTTAAAGAGAGATTTGCCTCAGCAACTGGACCATAGCCATCAATGTCTATTGAAACTACAAGAAGAAGTTTAAATTAAACCAAACATGCAGAAGATGAGAAAATAAGTCTTATTTCTAAGAATAGGATGTTTTTCTTTTTTTCCCATGGCTGTAGACCTGTGGGCTTTTAATAAGTAATAATGAACTTTTACAGTAACTACAATTTGAGTCAGATAATTTTTCTCTGATTTATGCCACCAGGGTGACTCATGAGGGCACAGACATTTTCTGAGACAGAAAATGTCTCTGACTTTTGTCAAGTAAGTAATTATTGATGTAGCATGAGGATCTTATAATTTAGAGGAAAAAATTATTTATTTTCATATGCCTATTAATTTTCCATCTGTTGAACTGAAGCCAGGGAGAGATGAATGCACAAAGCTGCTTCACCCTTCTGCTTCCTCCCAGGCTGAGTCTCTACCCCATGTGTCCCCTCTTGCTCCTGGAGTCCCCAGTCAGCTCTTGGAGGCATCCTTGGGAACCGGTTGTTCACATGATACTTTAAATGGCAAAACCTTTTTTGACCTTTCCACCTACAGACAGACCTTCCTCTAGTGTCTTTGTCCAGGGTTGAATGATTACACTTATTATACTCGAGTGGAATTATTTACTTACATGTCTCTGTCCCTTTCTAGAGAGTGACTTCCTTAGAGCAGGGCCTAGGTGGTCTTCATTTTGTATTTTAGGTAGGACCAAGCATAGCATCTGAAACACACAGTAAGCCTTTAGTAATTGTTTGTGAAAGTGAACTTCTCCACATAATAAAACGGTGCTTTAGAATTTCTTTTCATTATACTGAAGTAATTTTTGTCTTTTTGACTTCAAAGTCACTCACCCGCAGAACTGAAAAAAATGGAAAGAAATGATAGTTTCTTCATCATTCCTTTTATGAGTCTAGTGGACTCTCTAGTCTTCACAAACATAGGACTGACAACTGTTGTTTTATATTCGTATTTTGTTGTATAAACACCTGTATATTTTGTGTTGCTAATTGTGTGACAAAACTGAGTCTAAAATATGTGGCTAGAAAATCTAAGAAACCAAGATGAGCATCTTCTATGCTTTGTAGATTATGTCATCTTTATATCATCATGGTGTGAGGTGTTTTCTTGGATTGAGTTCCCCTGAGACAGAGATGCATGTTGTCTGTTTGGAAGGTAAAAGAAACATTTTAAGGGAAACAAGATAGGGAAACAATTGGAGCCTAACTTTGCTGGACACTCTGGGAGCCAGTGTAAGGACCAGGCCTCAGCGTTAGCCCACATGGGTCACTTACACATCAGCTCTGGCCAGTCTCTGATTGAGAGTCAGGCAGCAGCGGGGTGCTGGCATTAATCTCCAGTGCTCTGCCTGCCATGTGGGCCCCATCCATGCTCATGGCACAACCCTGCAGCAGAGCGATGACAGCTGGCTGCTGGTGGAGAGCCCAGTAGCAAGCCCAGAAATAAGGCCCAGGGACTAGGGGTGGGGGCAGGTGGTGTCAGGCATATTTGTGTGCTTGTTTATTTGATGTTTCAGTCTCAGTCCTTTGAATCATGGATTATCAAGATCGAGATTATTTGAAACATTTAAGAATTAGAGAAAAGTAATAAGCACAGTATTTTCTTCTACTTGAACTGGGGCAGTTCTTCCTTCAAGAGGGAGAAGTTTACGAAAGATTATTCTGTCTGAGTAGACCTCTCCACCGCCTGCTTGAACTTTGGTCCCTGATCAATTCTGCCTTTGAATTACTCCAATTATTTTAAAGTTCTTCCTTATATTGAGTAGAAGTCTGCCTTATGGTGATATGTTGTATTTCTCAGACACGGATACGGAAGTGGCGCCCTCCAATTCCTCCTCCTCTTGTTTTCTCTTTCGTCAGCAGATGGCGTCTTCCTTCTCTTTTTCTTTCTTTCCTACCTCCTCTCTCCCCACCCTTGGCAAACATTTGTCACCAGGATGGAGGCTGTTAGAAAAACGTCTCCCTGTGACATGTTGTCTTTTCAGAAGAACAAGAAGGAAAGGAGGAAACAGTTTTTCATTGCTTAAGGCACATTACAACTGGCTGGTTCTCTGTAGCACATTTCTTAGACGAACACCCGTTTTCCTTTAGATTCAGAGCTGATATGTTATTGTAACAGTTAAATTTGCCTTTATATTTTTATTCATGCTGCCTTGCATGTAGATGGTTCCTTTTTGGTTCCTTTTGACTTTTCTCTTTTCTCTTTTACATAGATGCGCACCTTTTGTTAATTTTACCTTTTAAAAATACAAATGTAGGCCAGATGCGGTGGCTCACACCTGTAATTCCAGCACTTTGGGAGGCCAAGGTGGGTGGATCACTTGAGGCCAGGAGTTCCAGACCAGCCTGACTAACATGGTGAAACCCCATCTCTACTAAAGATACAAAAATTAGCTGGGCGTGGTGGTGCACGCCTGTAATCCCAGCTACTTGGAAGGCTGAGGCAGGAGAATTGCATGAACCCAGGAGGGAGAGGTTACAGTGAGCCGAGATCATGCCACTGCACTCCAGCCTGGGTGACAGAGCGAGACTTGTCTCAAAAACAAAAAAAAAAGTATTTTCTAGAGAAAAATCTTTTGACGTACAGATAGATTAAAATGGATTTGTACTTAGTTTTGGAATAAAACTGATAAGACAGTGATTTGGCCTAATCACTTTGAACGCAGACATCGCTGAACACATAAAGATTTAAAATTGGGCAGAGAGAAAAAACTGGGCAATTTTTTGTTTCACCTAGATTCTTCCAGTATTATGGGCAGAGAATACATACAACTTAGTGAAAGATTGTTAGTAACTAGAAGAGGATTTAATTCACACATATTGTAAAATCAGACTGCATGTGGAACAAACTGTGTGTTTGAACTAATTAAGTATTCAAAGAAATATTTAATATTTCTTATTCGCCCACTTTGCCCCCTTTTCTCCTCCTTTCTCAATCAGTAAATATTTACTGGATGTTTCCAGAATGAATGCTGCATAAAAAACAAGTATAGGAAATTGTCTTTGCTATCAAGGATAATATAACTGAATGTAATTTACTAGCCCACTTTGCTGCTTTAGGAAGAATACTAAGGTGAGCCCAGTTTAACATACTATTACCTCTCATTTCTGCTTGTTCAAATCCAAGCTGCAACTCAGTGCCATCTTCTTCATGATTATCTTTACTCCTACCCATCTCTACCTCCATTCCCCCCAAAAGTGATCTCATACTCCTCTGAGCATCCTTAGCATTTCTGCAGACTCTTTTCTTGGACTTTGCTCTTTCTCCTTTATAGTATAGTTATATTATAGTTGTTGAGCGTGGGCTATCTTCATTCCTAACAGTTCTCATTCTAGTACCTTGTATAGAAATGCCGTTCACTAAATGACATATTGAATGGGTATTAAATTTATTATTAAGTGCCTTGGCTCTTAATCAGTCAGGCCTGGATTTCAATCTCAGCTCTGCTATTTACTATCTCTGTGATTTTGGCCAAGTACTAACCTGTCTAAATTTCAGTTTGCTATTCTGCAAAATGGGAACGATGATAATGACTATTTGATGGAGACTTTGTGAAGACGGATGATTTTTGCAACAGTGTAGGTAAAACATAGTGCCTGGGCATAGTAGTGCTTGGTAAATTTGGATGTGTGTCCACATGCTTTTCCAGGATACATGCACAAACACACATACACACATGGTGTATGTGCAAGATGCTAGGCACTAGAAGAAAGATGAAACCACACAAATCCTATGCTCATGTTACGTAAAGAAGAAATAAAACCATGTAAAGTAGAGGCGAGGTGCAGTGACTCACACCTGTAATCCCAGTACTTTGGAAGGCTGAGGTAGGAGGATTGCTTGAGCCCAGGAGTTCAAGACCAGCCTGGGCAATATAGTGAGACCCCATCTCTACAAAAATTAAAAAAAAAAATACCTGGCATGCTGGTGGTCCCAGCTACTTGGGGACTTGAGGTGGGAGGATTACTTGGGCTTGAGAGTTAAAGGCTGCAGTGAGCCGAGATCATGCAACTGCACTGTGGCCTGGGCAACAGAGCGAGACCCTGTCTTCAAAACAAAGACAAAAAACCGTGTAAGGTGGAAAATGATGGCACCATTGGAGCAGCAAAGATGGAGTGCTGTGGGAGTTCACTTCTTTCTCCCAGAGATTGATCTTAGGCAAGGTATGGTTTATGGAAAGTTTTAATGCAAGAGGTGGCAGTTGTGCAGAGAGCAGAAAAGTGGGTGAAGCTTGGATGAGTGGAGATGGAGGCAAGAGAGGCAGAGAAATATTAAAAATGTATATATTTTGTCCTTTCAATAATTGATTGTACATTGGAGTTTTCTAGTCAAAGGCTGAGATTGGAGATGGATATCCCCATTGGTCTGCAAGTCGTTTTATAGACTTGCCAAGTGCCTGTGTGGGTTCTCAGATGGCCTGCTGTCTTTGATCCAAGTGTGGCAGCTGTCGGGTCAGAAATGAGGAAATAGATTGCTAGCAGTGCACCAGGACTGCAGCTTTGGTAGTCTGTAGCACTGTGTTGGGTATATTTCCCATGGATATGGAAAAGGGGAAGATGTAAGTTGGTAATCATCTCTAAAGATATGTCATCAAGAAGCTTTTCAGCTTAATTGTTAAATATTCAAATATAGGCCAGGTGCGGTAGTTCACGTGTGTAATTCCAGTACTTTGGTAGGCTCAGGTGGGTGGATCATTTGAGGAGGAGTTCAAGACCATCCTGACCAATGTGGTGAAACACCGTCTATACTAAAAACACAAAAATTAGCTGGGCATGGTGGTATGTGCCTGTAATCCCAACTACTCAGGAGGCTGAGGCGGGAGAATTGCTTGAACCTGAGAGATAGAGGTTGCAGCAAACCAAGATCGCACCACTGCACTGCAACCTGGGCAACAGAGCGAGACTGTCTCAGCAACAACAACAAAAAATTACATATAATAGAAGCTCTCTCATCAAGTATGAGTAAACCATTGAAAAAAATATGTGGAATGTTTTGTACTCCAACCTGGGCAACAGAGCAGGACTCTGTCTCAGCAACAGCAACAAAAAATTAAATATAATATAAAGAAGCTCTCTCATCTTGTGTATATACAGATTTTTTTAAGTAATTGGAAGTAGATAGGGAATAAGAGAATCAAGCATGAGTAAACCATTGAAAAAATATATGTAATGTTTTTGCTTGTCGCGCATCATACCGTCCAAATTCAAGTGTGGACTTTAATCTCCAGTGTCTAGTCCATCCATAAGGTTAATCTCAGTGATTCCAGTTGGCATAAAAATCTGCTGCTCACACTAGTAGACTAACAAGTTTGCCCTTCTTCTCCCATCTTCAAATGCCTCCCCCAATTCTTACACTGTTTAAATAGGAAATTGGGAAGCATTTATTTTTTTCCCAGGTTCAGCAATCCCATTTTTACTGTAAACTAAAGTTAGAAGAGTTTAGTGGTATATCCTCTGACAGACTAGATTGCTGGTCCTATCAATTACTAGCTGTATAAGCTTAGGTAGCTCATTTTCCACAGAATTCTGTTTACTTATCAGTGTAACTAGGCTAGTAAGACCTGTTTCCCTAGAAAACATAGATTCTTAACCTGGCATTCATAGATGGTCTTACTTAAAACTGCATATGTAAAGTTAAGACTGGTGGTGCACATCTATAGTCCCAGCTACTTGGGAGGCTGAAGTGGGAGGATCGCTTGAGCCCAAGAGTTCATGATGAGCCTGGACAACATAGCTAGACCCTATATCTTAAAAAAAAAAAAAGTAGAAATAAATTTAAAAAACTGTATATGTAGTTATGTGTTTCTGGAACCCTAATCTTTTTTTTTTGGATTCTTCCCTGCTCCCCCCAAATTAAGAATCTCTGCCTTAGAAGTTAGTGTGTATTTGATAAGCAATAATAGATAGAAAATGCTGTACTAATGTAAAAAGCAGCATTATTTCAAGTAGATTATAATGACTCCCTACTTAGACCATTTAATGTTCTCTTAAGTATGAGCTTATCTTTTGTAGGTCATAAACAGAAAGTAGAAAAAAATCTACTAAAGAATTTAAAAATCTAAATAAACCTAGATTTATTTGAAGTCTCTTGCATTCTAAGCCGGATACCGTTTCCTAGTTGTTTGGATTGTCTATTACTGTATAACACATCACCCTAAAACTTACTACATTCATACAACTGTCATTTTATTTGCTCATTAGTCTGTGAGTTGGCTAGGGCTCAGGTGGATGGTTCTTCTGCTGGTCTCTCAATTATCTAGAGTGGTTACAGTAAGATAGTGACTGGGGCTGAAATATCCAAGACGGCTTACATGTCCAGCACCTTAATGCGGACAGTGGAAAGGTTTTGACCTTTCTAACTACATGGCTTGCTTAGTCTTTTTAATATGGCAGCTGAATATCACTAGATATTCTGAGAGATACTTTTATTGGACACACCCCAATATGCAAGCACTCATGAAGCTTCTGCTTGCATCATGCTTTCTAATGTCCCATTCTTCCAGCCCGGAGTTGGTGTGGGAGGGCATGAGCATGGGTGTGATCACTAGTAGGCATGATACCTTGGGGGCCACCAAGATAATATGCCACACTACCATATAGAAACGACTCATTAAATATTTTTATTGAATGGGAGACTTAAGTTTTCAGTGTAGTAGAGTTCATGTCTTCACTTTGATAAAGCTACTTTATTTATTTATTTATTTATTTATTTATTTATTTATTTATTTATTTATTTTTTTGAGATAGAGTCTCACCCTATCACCCAGGCTAGAGTGCAGTGGCATGATCTTGGCTTACTACAACCTCTGCCTCCTGGGTTCAAGTGATTCTTCTGCCTCAGCCTCCCAAGTAGCTGGGACTACAGGTGTGCGCCACCACACCTGGCTAATATTTGTGTTTTTAGTAGAGACGGGGTTGCATTATGTTGGCCAGGCTGATCTCAAACTCCTGACCTCAGGTGATCTGCCCACTGTGGCCTCCCGAAGTGCTGGGATTACTGGTGTCAGCCACCACACACAGCCAGTAAAGCTACTTTTTAAAGTAAATGTGCACTCAAGTGTTCCCTTTATTGTTTGTGGTAATAATTATTTATTTAGATAATCCAGTTGTCCTCTTTTGGTGTACCCAGTTAATACACACCTAAACATAACTTAAAATTTGTTTGGAATTTGAAAGTACAGAATTTTCCTGTAATTGAGACTTCTTAAACTTTTGTGGTTGGAGAAGGTATTCTATTTTTTGAAAATATCTATAAGTTTTGTGTAAATGGTAAACACTAAGTATTCTTCCCCTTTACTTACAGCCACTCTGGGAACCTGAGACTAGAGAAAATAAAGTTAGTTTCTTGTTCTAAGGAGGGTCTGGTTTAGAAATCTGATTTAGATACAGATAAGTTGCAAGAAGCTTGAGGTGATTGAGTGGAAGATACGATTTTGTTATCAAAGTATGTTTCTGTTTTACAGATTGTATTCATCTACAACTCCTTATTAATATATTTAAGAAGTCATTAACCTACCACTGATTACTTGATATAGAAGCGGAAAGGGTGGTAAAAGGTGAAATAGAATTTTTAACTTTTTACTTTTTGGTTTAGGATTTTTTTTTAAATTCTGAGAGTTTTGGTCATTTGGGGACAATCAGAAACAAAAAAATAAAAATAAAGCATTGATGGTACTAATATATATCAAGGAAATCATTGCCTGTGACACAGCTTATCTGGAGTCAGTGTTTTACAGATTGATGAACATCAGCTCATTTTTCCATGGAGAGTAATAGCCTGTCTCTTCCTTTGAAATATTTAAGAAACATTTAGTTTATGAGAAAGCTCTGATAGATGATTGAAAAAACAGAACAGAAAACTGATCACACTTAAGCACAGTGCATCTGCATTTACTTTAGTAAGGTACTGAAGTGCAGTGCTTCTCAAACTTCACTGTGCATGGAGAACCCTGGGGCATCCTGTTAAAAGATTCTGATTTAGTGGCTCTGGGATGGAGCCCTGAGGCTCTGCGTTTCCGAGAAGCTCCTACACAGTGGGAATACTGTTGGTCTACCAGCAAGTCTTCAGTATAGGTAACCCTGCTGAAGTCTTTGTCCGAGGCAAGAAGCCCACACTAATCCCCTCACCCATTGGGCTGTGGTGGCCTTTCACTTTTGTCATTCACCTCCAGCAGTACAAGTAGAAATCCTTTTAGGATCTTTTCACACGTGCTCAAGTCATTCATCTCACAACTAGAAAATGTATCTTAATTTAAAACCATTTCTGGGGGGATGTGGCATTAAGTTCGTTTGTATAAATCTGACATTTGTTAATAGCTGTAATTTGAAAATGAAAAAAGCTCTTTGGCTTACATCAAATAGATTAGTCCCTCAGAGATTCCTTATCAAGACCCCCCCATCTGGATATAATAGGACTTCTGTTTCTATCAGATTGTCCACTAAAAACCAAGGTATGTGGAGGGGCCAGCATTAGCTGAGTGCTAGCTAGTGGAAATAGGCTCAGTTCTGTTCACCACATAACTGGCTGGTTGCCTGAGTTACCGCCAGGACTTCATCTGAACGAGGACGCCTAGAGGCGTGACCATCCTTCTTTTACTCGGGTGGATTCATTTCTTTAGGAATTTGTTTCTTGTGTCTGGTTTAAACATATCTCTGGAGGTACCGAAGACTGACCCGCTGTCAAAAAACAAAATTCAACAAAATTAGCTTAAAGATCGAATTGGCTTTCATTTGCTGTTTTAAAGTACAGCAACACCTCATTCTATAAAATACAGTGGGCGTTGCAACGAGCCGAGCAGAGGAGGTTGGTTTTATAGGCAGAAAAGGGCTGAAGAAAACAGTGAACAAAAAGTGATTTGTCATTTCAAAGTTATTTTCCTTACAAAGGTTAAAGCACAGGGGACTTCCTTATCATGCCAGCTAAAACTGGCCTTTTTGGGGGTTTGGCTTTTCTCTCTCTCTCTCCTGATTTCTTGGAACAACTTAGTTTCTACTTGGTGGCCCGGGACTTCAGCCTGAGCAACTCCATTTTGGTTTGGTCTCTGGGGCCTAGTGCAGGAGC
The DNA here is from genome assembly GCF_000951035.1 of Colobus angolensis palliatus. Lineage (NCBI taxonomy): Eukaryota > Metazoa > Chordata > Mammalia > Primates > Cercopithecidae > Colobus > Colobus angolensis. The sequence continues at coordinate 3,546,605 of NW_012114955.1, read as the reverse complement.
TCAGTCCAAACCAATGGCCTACTATAAATTTTATTTACCACTGCGTTTTTTAAAATACAGAGTCTTCACCACAGAATTTTTTCTCCTAACTTTAATAGAGGGAAGCCATTGTAAATACAACCCCTTGGTCTAGAGCCCATCCAAATAGTCCTGCCGAAAACCAAAAATTTTTTAATTAGAAAATATTTTTAATTGAAAAACTACATACTGAACTCCACCTGGGAAGACACTGCTGGTAATCTATAGTTGGTGGAACTCATGCTTGAACAAGTTTGCTCATACAGAGGCAACATGGGCAACAGGCATGAGGGCTTTGGAGTCAGACAGACCTGGCTCTGAATCCTTGCTCCGCTGTTCGAGCTGTGTGACCTTAGGCTAAACCTGATTTAAATCATTTTTCTGAATCAAATCAAATCTGATGAGGGTTCCCGCTTTTCAGAGTGTGTGGGAAACCCATGCTCGTTACTGGGACCCCTCCCTCCGCCAGAGGGGAAGAGGGACTCCTGAGCCCCTCCATATGTGGTTGCTCTATTCATGTCCCTGGCCCGGCCCCGAGGCGTCCTCTCAGAAGGGAACCTCTGTTAGTGCTTTGCAGGGGGTTTCTGCAGAGTACCCCCAACCCCTTGTTCACTGAGGTCTCCACTCTGGCAACACTTTGATCTGGAATCCTGCCTCCTGCAGGTGTGTGAGTGGGTCAGGGCTTTTCTCTTCATGGGACCCTAATCCTTTCCCCTCCCAGTTTTGGGGAAACTAACCCCAGGGACTGAGTCACTTCCAGCTCTGTTCCCACAGGCCCACAACCTTCACACTCGCAACTCTGGGCTCCAGCACCTCATTCCTTCAGTCTCTGCCTTCAAAACACAAAAGTCTCAGGTTAGTCTACCTCATACCTGGGGAATGCTCCTCTCTCTTTCTAAAACCACAAGAAAAATCTGTTTATAACTACAACCAACATTTATTGTGTGCTTGTTACTTGGAGTCAGGCACTATTGTAGAAGACAGTTAAGTGTCTTCAATTCAATTTACATAACAATCCTTAGAGGTATAAACAGGAATAATATATTCTACACATATTACGTTATTCCTGTTTATACCTATAAGGAAATTGGGGCTCATAGGATTGGATCAGGAGCCTACAGCTCGTGAGTGGAAGTATCTGAATTTGAACTTAGATCTCTTTATTTAGTAAACCATGGAAACCTGGCTACTGAGTTCTCACTTTGCCAGTGACCTGTTTCATCTTGTGTATGTTTCTTAAATATATTTCCCGTACCTGAAAAAATCAACACAGAGGAGTTGCATTTCAGAGTATCTTTCCATCTGAAAAATCCGTGGTTCTACTCAACTGCTGTTTTATTTCCGTATTTTTAAGCAAGGAAACTGTTTTTAAACTGTAAAGAGTTCAGAACTACAGAGGCCCCTGGGAAGTGTAGCTCAGTGTGGGAGGAGATTTTCAATTACTACTGTTAAAAATTAGTGGTTCTAAGCCTGTAATCCCAGCACTTTGGGAGGCCGAGACGGGCGGATCACGAGGTCCCCAGATCGAGACTATCCTGGCTAACACGGTGAAACCCCGTCTCTACTAAAAATTACAAAAAACTAGCCGGGCGAGGTGGCGGGCGCCTGTAGTCCCAGCTACTCGGGAGGCTGAGGCAGGAGAATGGCGTAAACCCAGGAGTCGGAGGTTGTAGTGAGCTGAGATCCGGCCACTGCACTCCAGCCTGGGCGACAGAGCAAGACTCCGTCTCAAAAAAAAAAAAAAAAAAAATTAGTGGTTCTGCAATGAGAACACAAGGACACGGGAGGGGAATAACACACCCTGGGGGTGGGGGAGAGCATCAGGAAAAAGAGCTAATGCATGTGGGGCTCAATATCTAGGTGATGGGTTGACAGGTGCAGCAAAACACCATGGCACACGTTTGCCTGTATAACAAACCTGCATGTCCTGCACGTGTATCCCAGAACTTCGAATTAAATTTAAAAAATATTAATGGTGCTCGGCCGGGTGCAGTGGCTCACGCCTGTAATCTCAGCACTTTGGGAGGCCAAGGTGGGCAGATCATGAGGTCAAGAAATCGAGACCATCCTGGTCAACACGGTGAAACCCCATCTCTACTAAAAGTACAAAAATTAGCCAGGCATGGTGGTGAGCACCTGTAGTCCCAGCTACTCGGGAGGCTGAGGCAGGAGAATCACTCGAATCCAGGAGGCGGAGGTTGCAGTGAGCTGAGATTGCGCCACTGCATCCCTGCTTGGCGACAGAGCGAGACTCTATCTCAATAAAAAAAAATATATATATGTGTGTGTGTGTGTGTGTGTGTGTGTGTGTGTATGTGTATATATGTGTGTGTATATATATTTCTCAAACTGAAGGAGCCTGCAAATACTTGAAAAACCCTGATGTTGACTTTGAGAAATCATGCAGAATAGGGGCTGAATGCAAGAGTCTTTGTCCAAATTTTAAATAAAGTAAGATTCTGGAAGCCACACTGATGCTCTGGCTATTGATTGTCCATGAAATTTTAGAACAGAGTTAAATAAATTCTATGAATATGGTATTAGATTAGTGGTTTCTTTTTTTTTTTTTCCCCCGCTAAGTTTAGATTCTTACCTTTGTACCTAGTACAAGGAAATTACTGAGGAAAATGGTCCAGGAACACATGTATGAAAACATCTTCTCCAGGTCTCTTGCAGCCATAGACTGATGTTTAAGGAACATTAAGAGAAATTTTCAAACTTTTGGGAAGCAGTGAATCTTTTCACTAACTGAAATCTTACGTGAAACTCTACCATATACAACAGATAAGGTGCTATCTTACTAAGTATAAATTTTTGAAGTGTACACTTAACGAGGTTTATTTACTGCCGTGTCAGTAAGAACAATGAGGCTATTACGAAGACAGAAAACTTTTTAAGTCGGGTATTGTTAACTTCTAATAGCTATAGTCACATCATCTTCTGTCTTTAAAAAAATCGCATGCTTTGCTTTAAATACAGGATATTTTAAAAGTCTGTTTTTATAGATAATTGTTTGCAAACCATAACAGAGTTTTTGGTTTGGTTTAAATACCTTGCCTTGGGATTCCAGGATACATTTTAGTTCAGCCCACGGAAGGTAGGGAGTATTTGTTTCAAAGCTGTAAGAAACCCTGTAACTGAACTTAGGAAACAGTTGCTCACATTCCTTATCATAAATCTAGTCATACAGGAAACATCTAATTCTTAGAATAAATATTTACTCTCTCTCAAGTGGAATATTATCACAAAGGACTTTACGGTGCCATGAAAGCAAGGCCGTACAGATGGCCCTGAGCCTTGCCTGGCATTTAATCGAAGCCCACGCTAGGGTGTGGGTTTTGTATTCATGTGCTTGCTTGAACAACTTTAGGAGAGCAGACTGTGCAGGCAGGTACTTCTCACAGGGCCGAGTTGGGCCTGCAGCTTCCCTCACCAATGTCACACTTAGGAGAAATTCACATGTGAGTGAGCACAGAGCAGGCAGAGCAGCCTCCTGTGAGGGCTGCAAGGTTGCCCGGCCTGGCCGGGTTTATTGGCACACATCACATTCATGGGCAGAGATCTGCAGTGCGTGAAAAGTTTGCATATAAACGATTTCAGGTTGTTTTCTTAAATTAAAGCTTAAAAAATACCCAAAATGTATTTGAACATCAGAAACAGATGTTTGTGGTATCCTTGGAGCACTTCCATAGGAGTCTTTTAAAAAACAGCCTGATTTTTAGTAGATGCTTGGTTTACGTTAGGAAGAATGTGTGGTTCCCTGTGGAATACAGGGAAGAAGTTAGGGACAAGTTGGTAGTGCAGATGAGAAAAATAACTACAATTCAGAAAATGAATTTGTGTAGAAGAAGAAAGAACAAAGTACCTTTGAGTACAAACTGGGGAGTGACCTCTTCTGGCCAGAAAGCCAGGGAACATTTCCTGGAAAAGAAGGCATTTGGGGAGGACTTTGAGTACACAGAGGACTTGGATAGGAGACTGTTGGGAGAAAAGGTGATGTCCTAGGGCATGTTACCTATTGGGAGAGTATAATTTTAGGGGGAAATTACGTAGACGTCACTTACTTCTTAAACCATTTATTACCTTCTTCATTAGGTGTATTAGCTCTACTGCATATGCATTTTAAAATATAATCTTCAAAAAGACCATTCTCTATATATACAACGTAAGCATGCCTGAGGTCTCTTTCAGTTGTTACTATCTGGCAGAGATTTACTTGTTCACATTTAGACTTTTAATGTGATAATTTTGCCTAACTTGGCTGCCCTTTTGATACCTACATGCGTCATGCCCTAAACCTAGCATCTGCAGGAATGACAGCCATTCATTGATTCATTCGTTTGCCCACGCTGGCAATATTGAGCAGTTATTTATGTGCCAGGTCCTGGAGAGTTCCAGGTACCCAGCAGAGAACAAGTCAGAACTGGACAGGTGAATCAGATGCCTGGAAACCACCTGAAGGTTCTTATCATTAAACTGTATTGAAAAAGATAACAATGCAACTTTTCCTACAAAGCGATAACAGCATAAAGTGAACGCCTCCCAGAAGCTTGTACATTTTAACAGGATCAAAGCTTTGCCTAGAACTGCTTCTAATCAGGCTCTGTGTGAGAGTCAATTGTGGTTTGAACCTTGGGACTTTTCCAGCCCTCCTAAAATTATATGGCTTTTTAAGCAGCAGGATTGGTAGTGTCTCATCTGTACTTTGAGGTTGAGACCAGCTCTGATAGTATTCCTTTCAAGAAAGTAGCTTAAATAAAACTCTACCGCACTGGGAAGATTAATTAGATATACCATGACTGAAATAAGCTCTTTTGAGGGACAGGACGGCAGAGCACAGAGAGGGAGTATAGCAGAGTGGGAAAGCACAAACTACCTGGGTGCACCACCCGGCCCTTGGTCCTTGGGTGAGTCACTTAACCTCTTCGTGCGTCTGTAAAATAATATTAGGACAATAATATTAGTATCTGCCTCAAAGGATTGTTGTGAGAGTCAAATAAGTCAATATATACAGAGCATTTAGAATGGTGCCTGCTTTAAAGTAAGCATTATAATTAGCTATTATTTCTTTTAGCTATGCATTTGTCCAGTGTGTCAATTTTCTGAGACTATATAGTAGATACAAGGTAAGAATGGTTGGGAAGCTAGATCAAATGAGAGTGGTTAGTTTTTTTCTTCCTCTTCTTGTCACTCCCTACCCGCCTGCCCCATAGACCCCAGAGTTATTTGTTTCATAAGGCTGTAACATCATATTTGAATGTATGACCTTGAAAAATCCTGATTAAGTAGTTCTGGGCAAAGCTGTAATGGTTGGAAAATAAATCAGGCCTCCCACACATACCTGCTCAGCCAAGAATTTGTTTGCCCCAGAAACTGTGGGTGGGCGGGAATGGAAGCAGGCACACGCCCAGGCTCTGCGAACTCTCTGTTCTCGCTGCAGACTGTGTTGTCACCCTTCTCCTGCAACTCGCCGGTGCTTTCTGGGCATTTCTTTGCATTCTCAATTCTAGAAAAACAAATATTTTTATTTTAAAAAACATGTTTTCTCTTTTTCCCCCCGACTCCAAGAACTGCCACTGCTCCCCTGTTTGTTTTCCACAGTTTGGCTCTTTATTTGCCTCTTGGTATTGCACGTACATAAATATCTGCAAGCCCAGAGGGCAACATACAACGTACAGTGTTGAACAGTAGCGCTCTCTACATGGTTCCTGAGTTTCGAGGTCTTTAGCAAGGCTCTCTGGAAGTCCATGAGTTTCTGTTGATTCCTGTAGCCAGGAATAGAGGCCTCTTGCCTTCGCACTGGGCCAGAGCTTGAGCCCCTCCCAGTTCTGGAGGCCAGGAGCGGCTGCAGGGCATCTCCTGTCTGCGTCCTGGGGGGATTTGTGGGAGTGTTTCAACCCAGGGCTTCAGAGAGGTGCCTGTGTTCCTGTTCCTGTGAAGCAGGCCACATTGGGCCTTGCAGGTCTGTTTGACACTTAGTTATGGGTTCCTGGCTTGTTTAGCGTTTTTCTTGTTAGCCCGGTAAACATTGAATCCCGTTGTCCTAGTTAAGTCCTCTCCTTGGGGCAGATGTGCGTTTCTTTTCTCTGTAGAACAGGTGAGTGTGGGGCCTCTCCTGTGGTAGGTGGTGTGGGATAGGGTGGCAAGAAGGCTCTGCAGGTTGGAAAGCTCCGCTGGGCAGAGCTGAGCTTAGAAAGTTTGGCCGGGCGCAGTGGCTCAAGCCTGTAATCCCAGCACTTTGGGAGGCCGAGACGGGCGGATCACAAGGTCGGGAGATCGAGACCATCCTGGCTAACACGGTGAAACCCTGTCTCTACTAAAAACTACAAAAAACTAGCCGGGCGATTTGGCGGGTGCCTGTAGTCCCAGCA
>NW_012114955.1:3527314-3539898 GCF_000951035.1 Colobus angolensis palliatus | reverse complement strand
TTGAGATGGAGTCTCACCCTGTCACCCAGGCTGGAGTACAGGGGTACGATCTTGGCTCACTGCAGCTTTCACCTCCTGGGCTCAAGCCATCTTCCTCCCTCATCCTCCCAGGTAGTTAGGACTAAAGGCATGTGTCACCACACTTGGCTAATTTTTTATTTTTTGTAGAGGCAGAGGTCTTGCTATGTTGTAGGCTGGTCTGAAACTTCTAGGCTCAAATGATCCTCCTGCCTTGGCCTCCCAAAGTGCTGGGATTACAGGTGTGGATTCTTTCTAATAAGTTAACCAGACTTCAAAATGAGGAACTAGGATTTGGCAATCTTTGCCCTATAGTCAGAATCTGGATGAATCTTCCTAAGAGACAGCATCCCTCTCCCTCATGGCTGAGGAATCTTGGAGGCAGCAAGAATTTAGTTTGAATTCTGCCATTTTATTTCCCCTCTAATTTGCTCAAATACAAGAAAGAACTGGCAAAACAAGCAAAGATTTTGTTTTGAAAACTAGACCTTATGTGCAAACCTTTAAATCAAGAGTAACGACCAGACATCTTATTTCTCAGCATGTTTGCTTTTGTTCTTGCTGCATCCATCCTGGTTGGGTGATACATGAATATTTTTATTTGGAAGTAGATTCATATTCTGTGTCATGGAACACAGACCACTTTGTACTGCCACTTTAAAACCTGTCAGATGAGGCTGGGTGTGGTGGCTCATGCCTGTAATCCCAGCACTTTGGGAGGCTGCAGTGGGTAGATCACTTGAGGTCAGGAGTTCGAGACCAGCCTGGCCAATATGGCGAAACCCTGTCTCTCCTAAAAATACACATACACAAAAAATTAGCAGAGCATGGTGGCGCACACCTGTAATCCCAGCTACTCAGGAGATGGAGGTGGGAGAGTCGCTTGAACCCGGGAGGCAGAGGTTGCAGTAAGCCAAAATTGCACCCTGGCACTCCAGCCTAAGCAACAGAATGAGATTCCGCCTCAAGAAAAAAGAAAAAAGAAAAGAAAAGAAAATGGGCTAGGGCCACACATGGTGGCTCATGCCTGTAATCCCAGCACTTTTGGTGGCCAAGGCAGGAGGATTGCCTGAGCCCAGGAGTTTGAGACCAGCCTGGCCAACATGGTGAAACCTCTTCTCTGCTGAAAATACAAAAGAAAAAAAGAAAATTAGCTGAGCGTAGTGGTGTGTGCCTGTAGTCCTAGCTACTTGGGAGATCGAGGCAGGAGAATCTGAACCTGGGAGGCAGAGGTTACAGTGAGCCGAGATCGCACCACTGCCACTCCAGCCTGGCCGATGGAGTGAGACTACATCTCAAAAAAAAAAAAAAAGATGTCAGATGAAATCAATATGATATAGTCTGTGGTTAGCTGATCTGCTGCACCATCCTGCCTTTTTTCCATTTTATAAATACAGCATTTTATTGAAAAGATCTGCTAAAATCAGTTTTAGGATCTGATTTATGAATTGATGTTAGACCACAAGATGTCTGCTAATGTTTCTAAAACTGCATCTTGAAGCTATTTTTTTTTTTAAGTCTCATGAAATAAAGACCTTCATTCACTCCTCCTAGACTATGGTGTTCTCATAATAGAGAAGGTCCACCGTGTTTCTCTCTGTAGTAACACAACGAAATGAGGCTGGCAGTTCACACACACATGACTCTGACACCCAGGGTGTGGAGGCTGCAGCCTCCTTCTTTAGGCCTTGTTCCTACAGCAGCCTAGGTTGGCCGTGGTGTCCAAAGAGTCCAGAAACCATTCTGTTGTCCCTCAGGGCAGTAGTCCAGGATAGAAAGTGGGACGAAAGGAACCAGGCTGCTGGGAAGGTGAGTTTGGGAGTGTTCTGATAGGCCCCACGTTGGGGAAGAATGGGGAGACAGCAAGGACGGCCGGGAGGTGCCGGTGCTGACTCGGTGCCCTATGCAGCAGCAGAGCCCAGCCCTGTGGCTCGGGTGTTGGTTCTGGTGGTGGAGGGAAAGGTGCCGATGTGCCTGATGCTGATCATTTCGAGTAGTAATGAGCGTTGTTAGCAACGGCTCTGTAGTTCTCAGATGTATTCACCTACATGCCATGACCCTGAGAAGCCCCAGTCAAATGGCCCTTGATGGAAGTGACAACAGAGCCCAAACATGTCATGTCTTGAAGTAGGTTGTTGCCTTGGGTGTTAGAGTGTAAGAAAATGAACAAATGGTAAAATAAAACTTCCCAGCCAGGCACGGTGGCTCACGCCTGTAATCCCAGCACTTTGGGAGTCCAAGGTGGGTGGATCACCTGAGGTTGGGAGTTCAAGACCAGCCTGACCAACATGGAGAAACCCCGTCTCTACTAAAAACACAAAATTAGCCGGGCATGGTGGAGAATCGCTTGAACCCAGGAGGCGGAGGTTGCAGTGAGCCGAGATTGCGCCACTACACTCCAGTCTGGGCCACAAGAGCGAAACTCCATCTACAATCAATCAATCAATCTTCCCTAAGGCTTGCCTAAATTAGGGAAAGTTTGAAGATTCACTTCACTTTCTGGTATTCAGTGTTCTAACATAAAGGCTTACAAAGTGTTGCTAGGTAGTATTGCCGGTAGAGGCCCCTGTGCTTGTTTTAATGATACAGAGTTATTCCAAACTGCAGTGAAATGCTGTGGAACCATTTTCTGCAGGCATCTCAGTAACTTTGAAAGATGATTTTTTTTTTTTTTTGAGACGGAGTCTCGCTCTGTCGCCCAGGCTGGAGTGCAGTGGCCGGATCTCAGCTCACTGCAGGGGCTCCGCCTCCCGGGTTTATGCCATTCTCCCGCCTCAGCCTCCCGAGTAGCTGGGACTACAGGCGCCCGCCACCTCGCCCGGCTAGTTTTTTTTTTTTTTTTGTAGAGGGGGTTTCACCGTGTTAGCCAGGATGGTCTCGATCTCCTGACCTCGTGATCCGCCCGTCTCGGCCTCCCAAAGTGCTGGGATTACAGGCTTGAGCCACCGCGCCCGGCCTGAAAGATGATTTTTTATGTAAAAACTTAGACTTTATTTACACTGCTAAAAACTATGACATATATATGAGTAAAAGCAAAATATTGAGACTATTTCTAAACAGCTAAATAACCATAAATGGATTGTAAACATACATAAAATAACCTTAATGAAGGCCACAGTAATCCATGTCTTTCTGTGTAGAGTAAGTTTATTCAACTCAACATTCCTGTCAGTATCAGAGTTCCTTCTGCCGTATGCATAGCAGATGATAATTTAGGCATTGTCATCTCTTTCTTTACCTGCCTCCCCTCTTCTTCCTTCCTCCCATCATCCAGTGTGTGCTGTGTCCAGGTCACTATGGTCAGCACTGAGGATACACGGGGAAATAGCACGTGATCCTGCCCTCAGAGACCCAACAGTCTAGATATTGACAGCAGAGGGAGATGGTGCAGGGGAGAAGTACGCTGAGCCGGTGAGAAGCAGGCTAGCCACTCTGCTTGGAGGAGAGAGAGCACAAGATTCACAGAGGAGGTTGGGTTTTCAAGTTTGCAGGGATGGCCCAGAAATGAAAAGCATTGTAGGCACAGCCCATGTGATGTTTGCAGTCGTGAAGCTGTCTGGGGAGTGGCATCCAGCTTGGCATGTTTGCAGTGTATGGCACTGGAGAGGAACAGGGTGGCAGGTGGAGACTATCTCAGGAACTGTGGGAGCTCCTTACTTCGCAAAAAGAAAAGTTCTGTGTCCGAGAAGTGTATTTTGTTAGAAAGTATGTCTGTATCACAGACCACTTCTTACTGCCACTTTAAAACCTGTCAGATGAGGCGGGGCACAGTGGCTCACGCCTGTAATCCTAGCACTTGGGGAGGCTGAGGCGGGTGGATCACCTCAGGTCAGGAGTTCGAAGCCACCCTGGTCAACGTGGTGAAACCCATCTCCACTAAAAATACAAAAATTAGCCAGGCTTGATGGCATGCCACTGTAATACCAGCTACTTGGGAGGCCGAGGCAGAAAAATCACTTGAACCCAGGAGGTGGAGGTTGCAGTGAACTGAGATCTCGACACTGCACTCCAGCCTGGGCGACCGGACAAGACTCCATCTCGAAAAGAAAAACAACAACAACAACAACAACAAAGGAAGGTATTTTCCTATATTGTGCCCAACTCCATCTCCATTTCCTTTTATCATTATTCTTCTTGAGATGGAGTCTCACCCTGTCACCCAGGCTGGAGTGCGGTGGCGCGATCTTGGCTCACTGCAACCTCTGCCTCCCAAGTTCAAGTGATTCTCCTGCCTCAGCCTCCTGAGTAGCTGGGACTACAGGCGCGTACCACCATGCCCAGCTAATTTTTGTATTTTTAATTGAGACGGGGTTTCGCCATGTTGGCCAGGCTGGTCTCAAACTCCTGACCTCAGGTCATCTGCCCACCTCTGCTTCCCAAAGTGCTGGGATTACAGGTGGTCAGCCACTGTGCCCAGCCTCTCCTTTTCTATTTTACCTTTGTATTCAAGCCACAGGAGCCACACAGAATGAGTCGGCCTGCTCTCTGCCACGTGCCTTTGTATGTAGGTGGGGTTGTGCTTCTTCAGATCTTGCCCCAAGCTGTGTATAACTTTGTTTATCCTCCTTAATAGATGTTGGCTGGTAGTTTTTTTCTTTACGTAACTCAACGGTAATTCTTGTTGGTCCTTTCAGAGTCTATAAACAATTGATTGTGATCTCCCTGATTTATCTCATAGATCTCCAAAGCAGTTGTTGCCACTATAGCGTCTTGTCTGTTGGCTTCCTTTCTGCCAGGTCCCTCCCTCTGTGGTGTTACAGGATTCCCAAGGGATAAGAACAATCATGGGTATTAGACCAGACTCTCCTTTGCTTACTGACTTACATTCAGCCTTTTTTCACTACACTTCTTCCTTTGGTCATCTTAGGATTTCAGAGAAACAAAAAGTAGGTCATGTTCACAAATATGCTGGGGATCCTTTTGGTTTGTTTTTGAGACAGAGTCTCACTCTGTTGCCCAGGCTGGAGTGCAGTGGCACAATCAGGACTCATTGCAGCCTCCATCTCCCAGGCTCAGGTGATCCTTTGCTGGGGATCTTGTCAGAGAGAAGCAGTATTTTTTTTTTAAATCTCACCACTGTTATCTTTTATACTTCAGAAGCAAACTAAGAAAGAAATACATGTCTGAAAAATGTTAATAAAAATGAATTAAGATGAACTAAAATAGCTCAGAAGAGTTGAGAGACGTATGTTATAGCACAGGCAATATTGTCGTAAGAGTTATCTATGTAAGAATCTGCCTTTTAACAGGACTTGCAGGCAGCTCCTGTGCACCTGGGAGTTTGAAAAGCTCTGCCCTAGTGGACAATTGATACTCCCTGAGTCACCATGAGTGACTGATCTGTTAGTAGCTCTGTTCAAGAGAAGCTAAACAAATATGGCATTATCAGCCATAAGAGTCAGATGTTGAGAATCACAGTTTAATTGTGTTTGCAGCTACACACCAGGCCAAGTCATCATGTTTGACTAAACAGCAATGTTCTGATTAGGGGAGGACGTGGCTTTGTCTCCCAAAGAGATGAGAGTCTTGGTGGCTTGATGACAGCATGAAGAGCTGCTCCCTGCCCTGGAGTAGGATGGTGTCCATGACGACAGTTCTGCACACTGAGCTTCCCTCCCCCCTTTTTTTTTAAGTCCCGTGTTAATCAACAATGCAGAGACTAAAAAGGGTACTTTATTTCATTTTTAAAGAATTTCACCATATCTAAATTTTACTTTATATTATCATCATATGTGTCTCTGAGAGAAAGTCTTTGTGCCGCAAAGTGTAGTTTTGTGAGTGATGGGCCAAACATTTCTTCATGAATCTCAAACTGGCACAGCTGAAAGATTTCAGGGTTAGCCCATACTGACCTAAGCTTGGTTTTAAGAATACAGTACTTCTGTTTGGTGTTTGTCCTGCTGTATATCAATAGATCTTCCAGTGGAAAACCTTTTGTTACATAGAGTCGTTAACTACCATGGTCATGTGTATAGAATGATCTTTCTCCTCGCCTAGGGAAGAAGTCTCTTCTTTTCACAGTAGATTTAAAATGCTAATATATGGTAGTGACCAGTATAAGAAGCAGTTGTATGTTTTACAAGTTCTTTTATAATATGATGCAAAGGTTTGATTTGCTTGACCTTTTGCACTCTCTATAAAGATCATCTGTTACTTTTTTTTTGGGGGGGGGACAGGGTCTCGTTCTGTTGCCCAGGCTGGAGTGCAGTGGCGCAATCTCGGCTCATTGCAGCCTTTGCCTCCTGGGTTCAAGCAATTCTCCCACCTCAGCCTCCTGAGCAGCTGGGATTACAAGGGCACACCACTACGCCTGGCTAATTTTTGCATTTTTAGTAGAAACAGAGTTTCAGCATGTTGGCCAGGCTGGTCTTGGGTTCCTGACCTCAGGTGATCCACCTGCCTCAGCCTCCCAAAGTCCTGGGATCACAGGCGTGAGCCAACATGCCCAGCCTGATCATCTATCACTTCTGTAGCAGATTAAAACCCACTAAATTTTCTTTTCTGAAAGTACTAATTAAAACAAAAAGCATGGTTAGTGAGAAGAGCATTAAGATCACTAAGATCAGCCCTTAGGGAAGCGAGAGTTAGCTCCAGGGCCTTTGCTTCAAGCTCTGCGAAGACCCCAACAACTCTGTAGCAGCACCTGTGCTGGTGCACCTAGTTCAAGCCCTTGTCCTCTCCTATCTGCATTATCCCAGTAGCCTGGTCACTGGCCTAGCTGCCTCCTTGCCTTCTTTTCAGTTTATTCTCAACACAGGCAGATCATGTCCCTGCCCCTCTCCAGCATTCCATGGGGCACGGTGCTGCATGGATCACCTCAGTCGAATTCCGTGGCTCTCAGAATCAAAGTCAACAGTCTTTAGTGCTGGACTATGAAACCCCTCGCTCACATCTGTGATCTCACCTCCTATTACTGTTCCCTCATATGTCCCAAGACAGGCCATGCTTCAGCCTCAGGCCCTTTGCACTTGCTGGTCCCTCTGTCTGGAACTGCCCTTCCCAAGATGTCTGCATGGTTCTCTTCTCCACATTCTTCAGATCTTTGCTCATATGGCAGTTTCTCAGGGAGACTTTCCTTGAACGCCCTATTTAAATGTTGACTTCCACCCCCTACCCCCAACACACACACATTCTCTGTCACCCTCTCTTGCTTTGCTTTTCTTCATACCATGTATTGTCATCTGATGGGTTTTATCTTTTACTTTAGTATTTATTGTCAGTCTCCTTCCAGAATGTTAACTCCTTGAAAAGGCCTTTTGTTTTGTTCACTTCCTATCCACACCACCTGGAATGAGGTGCACACTATTTGCAGTGCACACTATTTTGAAAGGATGAATGAAATTGACCCTCTTTAACCCTATAACTAGATATGAATTTAGAGCCAAATGTATTATGAGGTTTCTTCCCACCAGTTTTGTTCTCATCCCTATCATATAAGAAGATTGAACTGTTAGAACATCGTATAAAAATTAACCACAGCTGTGAACCACTTAAAACACTCTATGCAGTGAGTTAGGAAATGCCCATTAATTGTTGGTTTGTTAGGCAAATGGGAGAGCACCACACTCAGTGCACGCTGGGTCTCCTGTGTGCCAAGCATGCAGGGCAGGCCCTGGTGATGGGAGGGGCAGGGAGTGGGGCCTCCTCCTAGGATCTCACACTGCCTTGCCTGGTTGTGGTGGCATCCCGCAGCAAACCCAGGATCTCACGCACCCTCCTCCGAGAGCCACTGCTTTGGTCTGTGTGTGTATGTGTATCCACTTGCCAGGGTTGTTTCACCAAGGACTTCCTTTGGCTGAAATTTGTTTTCCTTTTTGTTTATAGTGTTTCTTAGCAACCCACTGCTGTGAGTCCTCTCTGCTGGGTTGCTACCCAAATGTGTCTTGAACTTTGTGCTATTTCTTTCTTAAGATCTGAAGATTTATTTTGGCCGTGGAAGTGTAGGACACAAAAATTTACAGAAGTGAATGTAGATAATGCCCATCTAATTACTGGTGACCCAGTGGTGGGGGTGCCCAATGTGGGGGATGGAGCCTCTTCAGCAGAGCCTCGTGTCCCTGTTTTTGGAATCAATTTGGCAATAGATTCTGAAAGCCCGAAGCCACCATTCATTCAAGAACATATCTGTTGAGTAGTCACTGCCAGGGAACACACTAATAAAATGAGCTCAGTGTCCACCCTCATGGAGCTTCTTATAGTCTAGTGAGAGAGAAGGATCTAAATTAAATAAATGCGTAATGCATAGTTACGTGTAGTTACAAACTGTTAAGTGCTCTGGTGGAGAAGGTCAAGGTGTCCTGGGAGCTTAGCATAGGGGAATTTGTCCTGGTCGTGGGATCTTGTTACTGGAGTGAGAATGCACAGGTTCCTGGGTAGGCATGTATGTCAGGGGAGGGAGGGCAGAATGTGTGCATTAATTTTCAAGGAGAGAAAATAAGGTGTGCAAAATCTCTGAGGTGTTGCGGGATCTCGTTTATTCATAGGAGTGAAAGGAGACCAGCGTGGCTGAAGTGAGAGGATGACAAGGGAGAGTGGTGCATGGAGGGGGCAGGGCTGCAGCAGGGCCAAGAGTCATCCCCTGTGTTTATCATAGACCAATGCAGAGCACTAAAGCGGGGATTTAGGTAGGGCTCAGTCACAATCTGTTTTCTATTTTAAAAGGTTTCTTTTGTGCCAGGCATGGTGGCTTATACCTATAGCCCAGCATCTCGGGAAGCTGAGACAGGAGGATCACTTGAGGTCAGGAGTTCCAGGCTAGCCTGGGCAACATAGCAAGACCTTGTCTCTACAAAAAATAAAAAATGAGTGGGCATGGTAGTACACACTTGTATATTATCTCAGCAACTTGGGAGGCTGAGGTGGGAGGATGGCTTGAGCCCTCGAGTTTGAGGCTACAGTGAGCTATGATTGTAGTACTGTACTCCAGCCTGACTGACAGTGAGACCCTGTCTCCAAAACAAACAAAGGGTTTACTCTGGATATGTGCATAATGAATTGGAAGGGAGGAAGTGTGGAAGCTGGGAAAACAGCAAGAAGTGTTTTGTGTTTGTCCAGGAGAAAGAACAATGGCAGCTTGGACTAGGGTGGTGGTGGTGGAGAAGGTAGGATAATGCTTGGCTAGAGATTGTTTTGGAGGCCATTGGCATCTAGGTGGTGACTGCTTCAATATGCTCACTGAGCAATCTGCCGTTAATTTGCCCTAATCTTTGCCTGCCTGTGAGGTGCCTATGCCTAGGATTTACTGGCTTCCAAACTGGATGGAGCAAGTGTCCAGGATATCTGACAACTGCATTTTTCCTTAAAAGTGAATACTTCACCATTTTGACTTTATCAGTCTCTTAAGAGCTTTGTTAGCCTGAATCGGTATTGATCAACGTGATCGTCTCTGGTACCTTAGAGAGAGAGACTTTTGGAGCCAGAGATTTCAGGGACAGAACCTAGACATTGGTGAGTTCCCAAGGGTAAATGTCACCTGCCAGAGATCATGAACAATTACCTTTTCTGGGGAATAACCTCTTTTTTTGACAAATGCTTTCCATTATTTTTTTAAAATTTTAAGTAAATCTTTAAAACCAAATCCACCAATTGTTTCTATCTTTAGAACAGCAATTATTTCACGTAGTGAGGAAATGTAGTGCCCACCTGAAAAAGAACTTGAAGGAGTGTGGTTTGAAAAGGCGTATCAAATGGAGAAGGATTCAGAGTCCAGGAGAGTCTTATTCTAAGTTGTTTCCCTGTGCATCTAACTTTTTATTGTGTCACCTTAATTTCTTTTGAAGCCACAAGTTATTTGTTTTTCAAGTCTCTTATTATCTGTGTATGTAGTAATTATGTTTTCTTAAGATTCTATTTAGGAACTCAGTAAAATTAGGCAGCTGAAATAATTGGCTAAAGTTCAATGAAGCCTTTTTGGCACTCTGAGTCTGGAAAATAACAAATAATAATGTAAAACATTTTGTGTGCATTTGTACCTATTCTCTAACGATATTCTCCTCCTATTTTGCAGGAGGAAAATGGAAGAAGCAGAGATACTTCTAGTGAAACAGAATAAACCACTGAACAGGTAACTGAGATTAGTAGTTGTATATACATTTATTAAATAAGTTAATATTTGTAAATGCCTAGAATAGTACATGGTACATAATAAACAGTATGTAGATGTTTGCTGTTACTAAGTTATTTTAAATGTACAGAAGCCCCAAATAAACCAGTTATACAAACCAAAAATACCCAACAAAAGCAAACTCTCCTCCTAAAGCAAGTGTGAACATCATTGGTAAGTTCTGACATGGCCTCTGTAAAGCCTGTTGTCATGGCTCTGAGAAACGTACCTTAAAACCAACCTCTTTGAAACGTCTTAATCTTTGAGCACCCTGTGTCCTTGAGCACCCATTCATTTTTGTCTTTGACCTTCCAAGTGTCAGATTGGTTTCCAGTTTGAAACCGAACAAACTTCTTTAAAATTCTTGAAGACGTAGTTCCCAGGGAGCATAGCGTAGCTTCCAGGTGGCAGTGAAATGGCTGATGGTTACTAAAGATGGTGAGGATGGAGTTAAAAGCAGCAGCACTCCCATTTTCTGATGATGGCCGGTGATATCCTTAGAATAAGAAGCTCCAAACTATCATGCCTGCTTAGGCACTAACTTCCTGTAATTGTACTCAAACTGTTGGCATTGCTGTGACCTACTGACACCTTCAGCAAACGTTAATAAGGGGCATATTACGTGTCCAGTCCTCTACTTAGTGATGGGATTTGACGTTCAATGGATTATCTTTCTGCTCACTCCACTCTCATCTCTCTGGATCTTCACCAGTTCCTGCCCAGATAGATGCTGTAGGTACTGCCATCTGCCTCGTCCCCAGCCTTGCTGTCTCTCCTGCCAGCTCCCCTTCAGCCCCTTTATTCAGGGTGTCATACCTTTATTCAGGGTGGGAAAAGATGCCAGAGATGGGGCTGAGAGTCGCATCTGGTAGTTAGACTTTTCTCTCATGGCATTCATGTTGCATCTTCCTCAGCCCTGACTTCTGCTTCATAATTTACATAATTAATTTTAAATATGATGTATGTTTTACCATGTCTCCCTTCGGGGATTTTGGGATATTACCTTTGACAGTTATGTTTCTGTTTTGGAGGTCTTGCAGCTGGCATTATTAGCATGAGGGAGAGGTGGGGCACTGGGGGTGCACTGAATATCTCCATGGCTTTCAGACCTTTTTAATTGAACCCCCAGGAGGAAATACCTGTTGCCTTAGGGCCCAGCACACATATTTATACATGTGGGTATGTGGTTTCCTGAAGTAAGACCTTTACTATGTGCAAGCTTTAGAATTTTTTATATTCTATCACTTTTCTTTTTCCTTTTTCTCTCTTTTTAATGTTCATCATAATCAACAAAGTGGATTTCTTAACCTGCTAGTCGGTTGTCCTTTGACAAACTTGCAGTATTTCAGCACTATGGTAGGGATGCATGGTTTCTTGCCCTTCTCCCGATATTCTTCTCTAACTTGTCCAGCTTTTTTTTACCCCTAAAAATGCCTCGAACCTGCTTTAACTTTATTCTTTATGTGCCAAGCTCTCTCCTTCCTTTCGTAATAAGCTTCTGTTTCTATTTTCTCACCTACTGTTCCCTCAACTTTCTGTCTGAACTTGAACATTCTTCTCCTGATCAAAACCTAAGAATCCTTTTGTTTACCATTTTGAATAAGATCAGTCCTTCTGTGCTGTTAGATACCTGGTTATCTCTCGGTTGGTGCTATGGGTTGTAGAGAGACATCTGCTGGCCTAAGTGTAGTATTGCATTGTTTTTCTATGCTGAAGTTCATCACCTTGTCGTTTTTTAGTACCTTAAACTTTCATAGGGTGCAGGTGAGCTTGTGTACTGAAGTGTTGAAGTCATCTACCTAATCTCTTCAAACATTTTTAGCGTTTAGCTCAACATCTGATTAACTGAAATGTAGTCACATTATAACCCAGTTTAAGGAGCTGCAATCTGGTAGGAGAAAAGGATTTCATGGTAAAACCTGAGTCCTCACCTTCACGTATTTTTTAATAAGACTGCAAAATGACAGTTAAGTAGAGGTTTGGATCCATTTAAAACTTTTGGAAATAATTCACTCTTCCAAGATAAATGAGAACCGATTTTTATTTGTATAAATTTAAAAGGTACAAGTGCAGTTTTGCTACATGGATATACTGTGTAGTAGTGAAGTCTGAGCTTTTAATGTAACCATCACCTGAATAGTGTACATTGTACCCATTAAGTAATTTCTCATGCCAACCCCTTCCCACTCTCTCACTCTTCCAAGTCTCCAGTGACTGTTATTCCATACTCTGTGTCCACATGCACACATATTTAGCTCCACTTATCATTGAGAACATGTAGTATTTGACTTCTCACTTCTGAATTTTTTTTTTTTGCTTAAAATGATGACCTCTAGTTCCAACCATGTTGCTGTAGAAGACATTATTTCTTTTTTTTTTTTTTTTTTTGTTGAGACGGAGTCTCACTCTGTCGCCCAGGCTGGAGTGCAGTGGCGCCATCTCGGCTCACTACAAGCTCCGCCTC
>NW_012114955.1:3517123-3527264 GCF_000951035.1 Colobus angolensis palliatus | reverse complement strand
TCCCTGAGGGGTGGAAGTTGCAGTGAGCAGAGATTGTAACACTACACTCCAACCTGGACAGCAGAGCGAAACTCCATCTCAAAAAAAAAAAAAAAAGCCCAGGCCCCGGGTGCTGGGTCACATCTGTAATATTAACACTTGGGAGGCTGAGGCACGAGAATTGCTTGAATTCTCCCTGAGGGGTGGAAGTTGCAGTGAGCCGAGATTGTAACACTACACTCCAGCCTGGGTGACGGAGTGAGACCTTGTCTCAAAAAAAAAAAAAAAAAAAGTCTATTCATTTTAAAATGTCTTTGCCCATTTTTAAATCAAGTTATTTTGCTGCTGTTGTTTGGCTTGTTTGCTGTTGAGTTGTAGGAGTTCATTATATATTTTAGATATTAACTCTTTACCAGATATGTGGTTTGCTAATATTTTCTCCCATTCCATAGGTTCCCTTTCACTTGGTTGATTTTTTTTTCCTTTGCTGTACAGAGTTTTTCAGTTTGATGTCATCCCACCTGTGTATTTTTGCTTTCATTGCCTGTGCTTTGGTGTCATATTCATGAAATCATTGCCTAGACCAGTGTCATGAAGCTTTCCCCTGTGTTTCCTCTTAGGAGTTTTATAGATTCAGGTCTTACATTTAAATCATTAAACCAGCCAGGTGCAGTGGCTCACGCCTGTAATCCCAGCACTTTGGTATGCCAAGGTGGGTGGATCACTTGAGTTTAGGAGTTTGAGACCAGCCTGGCCAACATGGTGAAACCCTGTCTCTACTAAAAATACAAAAAACAAATTTAAAAAATAAAAAATTAGCCAGACACAGTGGTGGCCGCCTGTGATCCTAGCTACTCAGGTGGCTGAAGCATGAGAATTGCTTGAACCCAGGAGATGGAGGTTGCAGTGAGCCAAGATCACGCCACTATGCTCTAGACTGGGTGACAATGAGACTATGTCTCAAAAAAAGAAAATTCATTAATCCATTTTGAGTTGGTTTTCTGTATGGTGTAAGATAAGGTCTATATTTGTCTGTTCTTGTATAGCTTTAAAGAAATACCTGAGATGGGGTAATTTATAAATAAGAAGCTTGTTATAAATTACCCCATCTCAGGTATTTCTTTATAGCAATGGAAGAACAGACTAATACAGACTTCATCTAATGTAGTTGTGGCTCATGGTTCTGGAGGCTGTACAGGAAACATAGTGGCTTCTGCTTCTGGGGAGGCCTCAGGAAACTTACAATTGTGGCAGAAGTCAAAGGGAAAGCAGGCATGTCTTACATGGTTGGAGCAGAAGAAAGAGCAGTGGGGACAGAGGAGTGCCACAGGCTGTTAAATGACCAGACCTCACGAGAACTCAGTTACTATTATGAGAACAGCACCAAGGGGGAAATCCACCCCCATGATCCAGTCACCTCCCACCAGATTCTACCTCCAACACTGTGGATTATATTTCAACATGAGATTTGGGGTGGGGACACAGATCCAAACCATATGATTCCATCCCTGGCCCCTCCCAAATCTCATGTCCTTCTCACTTTGCAAAACCCAATCATGCCTTCCCAACAGTTCCTCAAAGTCTTGACTTTTTTCCAGCATGACCTCAAAAATCCAAAGTCTCATCTGAGACAAGCCAAGTCTCTTCTGATCATGAGCCTGGAAAATAAAAAAACAAGTTAGTTATTTTCAAGATACAATGGAGATACAGGCATTGAGTAAATACTTCCATTCCAAAAGGGAGAAATTGGCCCAAAGAAAGGGGCTACAGGCCCCATGCAAGTCTGAAACCCAGCAGGGCAGTCATTAAATCTTAAAGCTCCAGAATAATCTCCTTTGACTCTTAAGTCCCACATTCAGGACACAGTGATGCAAGGGGTGGCTCACAAGGCCTTGGGCAGCAATGCCCCTGTGGCTTTGCAGGATTCAGCCCCAGTGGCTGCTCTCAAGGGCTGGTATTGAATGTGTATGGCTTTTTCAGGTGCGGGGTGCAAGCTGCCAGTGGATCTACCATTCTGGGGTCTGGAGGACAGTGGCCTTCTTCTCACAGCTCCACTAGGCAGTGCCCCAGTGGGGACACTGTGTAGGGGCTCCAGTCTTCCATTTTCCCTCCACACTGCCCTAATGGAGGCTCTCCATAAGGGCTGTATCCCTGCAGCAGACTTCTGCCTGGACATCCAGGCTTTTCTGTATATCCTCTGTAATCTAGGCAGAGGCTCCTGAGCCTCATTCACTTTTGCACTCTGTGCACCCACAGGCTTAACACCACACGGAAGCTGCCAAAGCTTGTGGCTTACATCCTCTGGAGCAGTGGCCTGAGCTATACCTGGACCCCTTTGAGCCATGGGTGGAGCTGGAGCTGCTGGGATGCAGGGTGCAGTTCTCCTGGCTTTGCAGGGCAGCTGGGACCTGGGCCTGACCCACGAAACCTTTCAGTCTTCCTAGGCCTCTGGGCCTGTGCTGAGAGGGGCTGCCATGAAGTTCTCTGAAATGCTGTTGAGGCCTTTTCCCCATTGTCTTGGCTGTCAGCACTTGTCTTTCTTTTAGCTTGAATTGCTCTCCTGAAAATGGGCTTTTCTTTTCTGCCACATGGCCAGGATGCAAATTTTTCAAACTTTGGAAACTCTGCTTTTCTTTTATAAAAGTTCAAATTACAGGTCATTTCTTTGCTTAACACATGAGTAGCCAGGCCATGTCTTGAATACTCGGCTTTTTAGAAATTTCTTCCATCAGATACCCTAAATCATCACTTTCAAGTTCAAAGTTCCTCAGATCCATAGAACAAAAGGGCACATTGCAGCCAGACTGTTTGCTAAAGCATAGCTTTACTCCAGTTCTCAGTAAGTTTCCCATTTTCACTTGAGACCTCTTCAGCCTGGACTTCATTGTCCATATCACTATCAGCATTTTGGTCACAACAATTCAGCAAGTCTCTAGGAAGTTCCAAACTTTTCCCTCATCTTCCTGTTTTCTTCTGAGCCCTCTAAACTGTTCCAACCTCTGCCTGTTACTCAGTTTCAAAGCTGCTTCCACATTTTCAGATATCATTATAGCAATGTCCCTTTTCTTGGTACTAATTTTCTGTATTAGTTCATTCTTGAACTGCTATAAAGAAATACCTGAGACTGGGAAATTTATAAAGAAAGGAGGTTTAATTGGCTCACAGTTCTGCAGGCTGTACAGGAAGCATAGCAGCTTCTGCTTCTGGGAAGGCCTTAGGAAACTTAACATTATGGCAGAAGTCAGAATGAAAACAGGCACATCTCACATGGCCAAGATACAGAGCGAGAGTTGGGGAGGGAGGTCCCACACACTTTTAAATAAGCAGATCTCACTCACTCACTATCATGAGAACAGCACCAAGAGGGAAATCTGCCCCCATGATTCAATCACCTCCCACCAGTCCCCACCTCTAACATTTAGGATTACAGTTCGACATGAGATTTGGGTGGGGATACAGATCCAAACCATAACAAGAACCAATTTGATTATGTTGCAAGTGGATATTCAGTTTTCTGAGCACCGTTTGTGGAAGAGATTATCCTTCCCTGATGTGTATTCTTGGTACCCTTGCCAAAGATCAGTTGACTGTGTATGTGTATGGGTTTATTTCTGGGCTCTATATTCTGTTCCATTGGTCTCTAAATCTGTTTTAATGCCATTTCTGTACTGTTAAAGTTACTGTAAATTTGTAATACATTTAGAAATCAGGAAGTATGATGCCTCCAAATTTGTTCTTCTTTCTCAAGTTTGTTTTTGACTATTTGGAGTCCTTTGTTGTTCCATATGAATTTTAGGATTTTTAAAAATTTTTGTGGAAAATACCATTAGGATTTTAGTAGGGATTGCATTGTCTGCAGATTGCTTTGGATAATATGGATATTTTACCAGTAGTAGCTCTTTCAATCCATGAACATGAGCTTTCTTCCCCTTTATTTGTGTTTTCTTCAGTTTCTTTTATTAATTTTATGTAGTTCCCAGTGTAGAAATATTTTATCTCTTTGGTTAAGTTTATTCGTAAGCATTTTATTCTTTTTGATACTATTGCACATGGGACCCAGCAATCTCACTTTCGAGTATATATCCAAATAATTGAAATCAGGATCTTGAAGAGATACTAACATTCTCCCATTCACTGAGCATTATTCACAATAACCAAGATATGGAAACAACTTAAACATTCATTGATGGATGAATGGATAAAGAAAATGTGGTATATACATACAATGGAGTACTATTCAGCATTAAAAAAAGGACATCCGCCACATGCGACAACATGAATGAGCCTGGAGGCTTTCTGCTAAGTGAAATAAACCAGTCTCAGAAGGACAAATACTGCATGATTCCACTTCTGTGAGGCATCGAAAATAATCAAACTCATAGAAACAGAATAGAATGATGGTTGCCACGGGCTTGGAAGAGAGGGAAATGAGGAGTTGCTGTTCAATGAGTGTACATGTTCAGTTATACAAGATGAATAAGTTCTAGAAGTTCACTATACAGCACTGTACCTGTAGTTAACAATACCATATTGTGCACTTAAAATTTTGTTGAGAGGGTAGATCTCAAATTAAGTGTTCTTACCACAATAAAATAAAATGTTCTGTAAAAATAATAATAATTGGAAAAAATAAATCCAGCATCTCTGGTGGAGGGAGCAAATAAATACATACCTATAATCAATTTTCAGTTTACTACGTTAATGAATGGGAACATTAGCATGGGTAATCAAAAGCTTTTCACTGTAAGTTATTTTCTTGTTTAGGTTTTTTGTTTTAGATTCTTTGTTTTTGAGAGTGAATAGCTGCTGGCATTGGATCTGGAATAGCTTAGTATGCATTTGTGAAAAAGAGGACTCTCCTTATAATTTAAGATATGTGCCAAATACTACCCCCAAATTAAAATTACTTCATAGTTAATTTTATTTCCATTGTAAATTGAAATTCATAAGCCTATTCTTAAAGCTGTATACTCCAGGACAGAGCAAGCAGTTAACACTTGAATCGGTCTTGGCAAGTTCTTCTGTCTTCCCTCCTTCACTATTTCCAGCCCCTAGCCCCCCCCACTTTTTTTTTTTTTTTTTGAGACAGAGTCTCACTCTGTCACCCAGGCTGGAGGGCAGTGGCACCATCACGACTCAGCTCACTGCAGCCTCAACCACCCAGGCTCAGGTGATCCTCCCAGCTCAGCCTCCGAAGTAGCTGGGGTTACAGATATGCATCACCATGCCCGACTAATTTCTTTGTATTTTTTGTAGAGACAGGGTTTTGCCATGTTGTGCAGGCTGGTCTCAAACTCCTGGACTCAAACCATCCGCCTGCCTTGGCCTCTGTAAGTGCTGGGCTTACAGGTGTGAGCCAGCGCACGCCCTCCACCTTCCTTTTAAAGTGAAATTTGTGGAAGACTTAGATCAAGGATATTTGGAGGAGAAAATAAAGTCACAAAATAATTAACCATTTAAATTTGGAAAAGGGAGGAAGATTAGAGGACATCTACCTTAAGATTTTCAATTTACAGACAAGGCAACTGAGTCTCCAAGCTGATGAGAATTGCGCAAGGCCACAGAGCTATTAAAGAACAAACCTTTTACTGACAAATTCAACAGATGTTTCATAATTTTGAAAAATGAATGTTAAACCTCAATCTTTTTTGTTTTTAAATACCCAACTTGGAAAGTATTTGTCTTAGCAAAATGTAGTGGAAAACAAAACCTACTCATACCCAGTTCACACTATTTTTCCACTCTGCTAGATTGAGGGCAGCCTGCCATGTGTACAGATAGGAAAGGAAGAGAGAGGCCCACTCTTTGCCTCAGTGACAATGAAGGTTTCATGGGATAATTTTTAAAACTGCAACTACTTCCTTCTCTAACTGTACTTGCTCCCTGAGAAGTTCCCTGTCCTTGTAAGCTGCGTGTACCTTTATTCAACTCAGAGAACAACTCCCCTAATTCCTATATTCCAGGGAGGCCTCTGCCAGATTGCTTCAACAAACAAAATGCTACTGTTTAGAAGGCTGTTCACATTATTTTTTCCTGGGTCGATACAGTTTTCATATTAACTATGAGCATACGACATTAGTGCATGACACTAGCTCAGGCTGCATTCCTACCCTTGATTCCCATCCCCTGCCCCATAAGTCATTCAGCTTCCCAATTAAAAAAAAAAAAAATTCTCGGCCGGGCACGGTGGCTCAAGCGTGTAATCCCAGCACTTTGGGAGGCCGAGGCAGGCGGATCACGAGGTCAGGAGATCGAGACCACCCTGGCTAACACACTGAAACCCCGTCTCTACTAAAAATTAGCCGGGCGCGGTGGCAGGCGGCTGTAGTCCCAGCTACACGGGGGCCTGAGGCAGGAGAACAGCGTGAACCCGGGAGGCGGAGCTTGCAGTGAGCAGAGATCACGCCACTGCACTCCAGCCTGGGCGACAGAGCAAGACTCCTTCTCAAAAAAAAAAAAAAATTCTCATTCCCACAGCTAGACACTACGCTCTTCTGATCTTAAAAATGAATCCTCTTGGTCCCAGGTGCAGCTAATGAAACAGGGTAAATGGGGCAGGGAAAATGAACATCATCACCCAAAAAAGTCCCAGCATGTTAATACCGCTTGCAAAGTGTGTCATATTAATTAAGTGCAGACATTACTACTCTTTTATCCAAAAGCTGTATATTTCTTAGAAGCTGGTAGACTAGTTTGGTACATACTTGAATCATCCTTTTATTTTTTTTTTTAAACTACAGAGAATCTGTCCCAGCCCATGCCAAAAGTATTGGTTTTAAACACAAAGAATACTTGGTAGAAATAAATGGTTTAATCTGTTTATTGAAAGAAATTACCTAAATGTACCTAAAAATAACTTACAGTTTTACAGTGATGAATAGTAAAATTGTATTTCCTGCTTCTTGAATGACATTGATACTGGCATGTCAACAGTATTATTCAATGAGAAATTTTATTTTCACAGCACTCTACTTTAACTGTGTTTTCCAAAGGAATATTAAACTTTCATTGTCTTCATTTTAGTAAGTTATTTGGAGAATGTATATACAAGCAAATTATGGTAAAGCCTTGTCACAGTCTACTTACAACAAAAAAGATTTTGTCTTTTTTTTTTTTTTTTTTTTGGCATGGAGTCTTGCTGTCACCCAGGCTGGAGTGCAGCGGTGTAATCTTGGCTCACTGCAACCTTCACTTCCTGGGTTCAAGCAATTCTCCTGCCTCAGCCTCCCGAGTAGCTGGCATTACAGGCGCCCGCCACCACGCCCGGCTAATTTTTTGTATTTTTAGTAGAGACAGAGTTTCACCATATTGGCCAAGCTGGTCTCGAACTCCTGACCTTGTGATCCGCTCACCTCAGCTTCCAAAGTGCTGGAATTACAGGCGTGAGCCACCGCACCTGGCCAACCAGTCCAGTATTCTTCAGTCTTGTACATTTATAGCATTTGGGTTAGGAAACAATTGGTGCATCATCTCTTCCTAGAAAAGGGTCTAGAAAGGCCTGAGGTGATGCAGTAGTACTTTCCTGGCAGTCACATCATTTAGAAGCAGCTGAAAGCCAATCCTAGGAAAATGCCTGAGGGGTTAGACTAGTAGATCATCTAGAGCCCTCTGTAAATTGAGGAAAAACAAAGAAGAGCATAATCAGAGAGAGCTAATGAAAAATCCTGTCTTGGAAAAACTAAATAAGCAGCTCCTGTATAAGGGCCACAAAGACATACTCTTTCTGCCTTTCCCAAGGTAGCAACGTGCTATAGCCCGACATCACCAGTGTCCTGAAACTGCTCCAACTTGATCTCGCATTTGCTGTTGAACTGAATTCTTTTCATTCTCTTTCCTTTGCCTTTTGAAACACCCTACTACTTGTTCTCATGCCTCTCTGATTATTTCTTCCACGTAATTTTATAAGCTACACTAAAACTTGGGTTAGCAATGGGTATTTTTTTCCCCCATTGCATTCTTGGTTGATGAGCTCAAAGTATTATCTCAGCAGAGGCAGAGTCAGGTGCTTGGGAAGTGGTATTAAAGAGATTTCAATTAAATACTTCAAAACCACGTCATTGGAATCCCCAATTTAAAAAAAGTTAAGACATCATAAAATGAGTCTTTAACTAGATTTTGGTGGTTGTCATTTGGAAGAAATTCTAAGAGTGAATTCCAGCCTGTTTCCTGATTTACTGTTTTCCTTATTTACTCCTAGTACGTGGTACATGACTGGAATCCAGTAGAAAAGCCCCAGAATGTGTATTTTAGTCCCTGTAGCCAACCACTTTGAGAATGTACAGAAAAGGAGGCTAAATTCTTGCCCCTGCTGTGGCTTCTGTTCATAAGCTTTTGTCTGTTCTCTACTCCATTTCAAAAGCTAAAGGTAAGTGTCATAGGACAAGATTGTAGTGGCTTCAGAGAATGTAGGCTTCAGAAAAAGACTATTGATGATCCACGGGGATAAATTATGATAGAAATTTAAACAGTATTTATACTGTGGACATAAAATACTGTTTTTGAGTTTAGTAACCCCAAACAAGAAGAAAAACATGTATTTTAAAAAATGTTTTATATTTTTCCCGTTTTTTTGGGAAGTGAAAATAGAAACTATTTTTTCTTTTTTCAAGACACCCAGGTTGATCATGAAAAGTGTAAGAGGTCACCATCAGGTAGCTAAGCACTTCTTTTAAATGTGTGAATAAAGGAAAAAACACAAGATATTGAACAGTGAGTGTTATGGGTTGCCAGTTTTGAACTTCAGTGCTTAACAATGCCAAAGTCAAAGTGTTCTTGTGTTGCTATGAAATAATGTACCAATACATACAGAGTAGCTACTATTGTTGCCACATGCAAAGAAAAGACAGCACACTCAGTAAATTCTTTTAGTTGTGTTTCTTACAGTTAAGGAATGCTGATCTATTTTATGTTTTTCTGGTGTAACTTACACAGCAAAGAAAACAATCATGTTAGTAACATTTTGCGAGTATTTCCCATATGCCAAGCACTGGCTGAAAAACATAAGGGTAAGTACTACAGGTACTATCATTCCAGTTTTATAGAATGTGCATGCTATAAGAAAGAAAGTTAGATTAGTGTATGAATGAACACCATTACCTAACCCTGTTGGGAATCAATGATGATAATCTCATTAGAATATTGTGCTAATTGGCTGAAAAAAATATGTCAGCAATATTACAGCTTTAAAAAGCTTTTGGTTTTATGTGGTTGATTAGCAGTGATGGCATTACAAGGAAAATACAACTAGGTTATAATAGTATTAAAAATAACTCAGGTTTTTCTAAGTTTGAAACAATATTTTTGATGTTAAAAGTTTTTAAGAAAACACTTGGAATTTACAGTGCATTGTTTAGTCCTCAGAGACAGAATAGTGTACTTAAAAAAAAATCAAAGTAGAGCCAGGTGTGGTGGCTCAAACCTGTAATCCCACCACTTTGGGAGGCTGAGGCAGGTGGATCACCTGAGGTCAGGAGTTCAAGACCAGTCTGGCCAACATGGTGAAACCCTGTCTCTACTAAAAATACAAAAATTAGCCAGGCGTAATGGCCTGTGGTAATCCCAGCTTAGGAGGCTGAGGCAGGAGAATCGCATGAACCTGGGAGGCAGAGGTTGCAGTGAGCTGAGACTGCGCCACTACATTCCAGCTGGGGCGGCAGAGTGTCTCAAAACATAAAATAATAAAATAAAATATAGCATTCCCACTTGAAATATGTATAATCAACATTATACACTCACATTAGTATTTCAGTTATGCCTACACCAATGATTGGGAAAAAATATATACAGAAATGGAATTGCTGGATCATATGGTAGCAATTTTTTATTTCTAGAAGAACCTCCATGCTGTTTTCCGTAACAGCTGCATTTTACATTCTCACCAATAATGTAAAAGGGTTCCAGTTTCTCCATATCCCACCACTATTTATCTTTTGTTTTTGTTTTTCTAATAGGCATCCTAAAAGGTGTGAGGTGATATGTTAAGATTTTGATTTGCATTTCTCTTAAGATTAGTGATGTTGAGCACCTTTTCATATACCCAAAGGCCATTTGTATGCTTTTTGAAAAATGTCCATTCTGCCGGGCGCAGTGGCTCACGCCTGTAATCCCAGCACTTTGGGAGGCCAAGGCGGGTGGATCACTTGAGGAATTCAAGACCAGCCTG
>NW_012114955.1:3516218-3517073 GCF_000951035.1 Colobus angolensis palliatus | reverse complement strand
TAGAAGACATTATTACATTTTTTATGGCTGGGTAGTATTCCATTGTATATATGACCACACTTTTTCATTTAGTCATCAGTTGATGGACACTGACGTTGATTCCATAACATTGCTATAGTGAATAGTGCTGTGATAAACATATGACTACAGGTATCTTTTTATATAATGATTTAATTTTGGGGTGGTGTATACCCAGTAGTGGGATGGCTGTATCAAATGGTAGAAGAACTTAATTTTTAACTGGTATAGGTTTGCAGCTTGGTTTCTTCTATGAGAGGTATGATTGGTGCTAGCTATAAAGCTAGTGCTGGAAAAATACAAAATTTAAAATCTATTGCTTCTTTACCTTGAAACTCTAGTTAGATTATCACAGTGATTCCGTACCATCCTTGTCTTAGCAAACTTCTCACTGATTTTAGATGCAAGTTTGTAAAGGAATTGCAATTATGTACATACACCTAAGATTTCTCCATAAATATGACACATTTTACAGATTACAATGTGCAAAAATGTTCTTTTAAACAAAACTGAACCAATATTCACCTATCTTTGAGGGCTATTTCTAAAGCTAATATGCAGTACACAAGATACTGTATCCCAGTTTCCTGCTTTGAAAAGATCTCACTGGAGTAGTTGGTAGTTGTAGACGTTTCTAAATGTTTTGTTATTGAAGCCAAGCTGAAGTTGCTTGTTTGATTCTTTGACTAAGTCCTGATTTCAGTTATGATTAATGAAGCCTTTCTATATCCTTGAAAATAGCAGATTTACCAAAAATTTAGCCGAATATTAGTATTATAGATTAACATATTCCTTTATTTTACAATCTTTTTATTTTTTATTTTTATTTTTTGAGAC
>NW_012114955.1:3466810-3514514 GCF_000951035.1 Colobus angolensis palliatus | reverse complement strand
TCCCTGAGGGGTGGAAGTTGCAGTGAGCAGAGATTGTAACACTACACTCCAACCTGGACAGCAGAGCGAAACTCCATCTCAAAAAAAAAAAAAAAAGCCCAGGCCCCGGGTGCTGGGTCACATCTGTAATATTAACACTTGGGAGGCTGAGGCACGAGAATTGCTTGAATTCTCCCTGAGGGGTGGAAGTTGCAGTGAGCCGAGATTGTAACACTACACTCCAGCCTGGGTGACGGAGTGAGACCTTGTCTCAAAAAAAAAAAAAAAAAAAGTCTATTCATTTTAAAATGTCTTTGCCCATTTTTAAATCAAGTTATTTTGCTGCTGTTGTTTGGCTTGTTTGCTGTTGAGTTGTAGGAGTTCATTATATATTTTAGATATTAACTCTTTACCAGATATGTGGTTTGCTAATATTTTCTCCCATTCCATAGGTTCCCTTTCACTTGGTTGATTTTTTTTTCCTTTGCTGTACAGAGTTTTTCAGTTTGATGTCATCCCACCTGTGTATTTTTGCTTTCATTGCCTGTGCTTTGGTGTCATATTCATGAAATCATTGCCTAGACCAGTGTCATGAAGCTTTCCCCTGTGTTTCCTCTTAGGAGTTTTATAGATTCAGGTCTTACATTTAAATCATTAAACCAGCCAGGTGCAGTGGCTCACGCCTGTAATCCCAGCACTTTGGTATGCCAAGGTGGGTGGATCACTTGAGTTTAGGAGTTTGAGACCAGCCTGGCCAACATGGTGAAACCCTGTCTCTACTAAAAATACAAAAAACAAATTTAAAAAATAAAAAATTAGCCAGACACAGTGGTGGCCGCCTGTGATCCTAGCTACTCAGGTGGCTGAAGCATGAGAATTGCTTGAACCCAGGAGATGGAGGTTGCAGTGAGCCAAGATCACGCCACTATGCTCTAGACTGGGTGACAATGAGACTATGTCTCAAAAAAAGAAAATTCATTAATCCATTTTGAGTTGGTTTTCTGTATGGTGTAAGATAAGGTCTATATTTGTCTGTTCTTGTATAGCTTTAAAGAAATACCTGAGATGGGGTAATTTATAAATAAGAAGCTTGTTATAAATTACCCCATCTCAGGTATTTCTTTATAGCAATGGAAGAACAGACTAATACAGACTTCATCTAATGTAGTTGTGGCTCATGGTTCTGGAGGCTGTACAGGAAACATAGTGGCTTCTGCTTCTGGGGAGGCCTCAGGAAACTTACAATTGTGGCAGAAGTCAAAGGGAAAGCAGGCATGTCTTACATGGTTGGAGCAGAAGAAAGAGCAGTGGGGACAGAGGAGTGCCACAGGCTGTTAAATGACCAGACCTCACGAGAACTCAGTTACTATTATGAGAACAGCACCAAGGGGGAAATCCACCCCCATGATCCAGTCACCTCCCACCAGATTCTACCTCCAACACTGTGGATTATATTTCAACATGAGATTTGGGGTGGGGACACAGATCCAAACCATATGATTCCATCCCTGGCCCCTCCCAAATCTCATGTCCTTCTCACTTTGCAAAACCCAATCATGCCTTCCCAACAGTTCCTCAAAGTCTTGACTTTTTTCCAGCATGACCTCAAAAATCCAAAGTCTCATCTGAGACAAGCCAAGTCTCTTCTGATCATGAGCCTGGAAAATAAAAAAACAAGTTAGTTATTTTCAAGATACAATGGAGATACAGGCATTGAGTAAATACTTCCATTCCAAAAGGGAGAAATTGGCCCAAAGAAAGGGGCTACAGGCCCCATGCAAGTCTGAAACCCAGCAGGGCAGTCATTAAATCTTAAAGCTCCAGAATAATCTCCTTTGACTCTTAAGTCCCACATTCAGGACACAGTGATGCAAGGGGTGGCTCACAAGGCCTTGGGCAGCAATGCCCCTGTGGCTTTGCAGGATTCAGCCCCAGTGGCTGCTCTCAAGGGCTGGTATTGAATGTGTATGGCTTTTTCAGGTGCGGGGTGCAAGCTGCCAGTGGATCTACCATTCTGGGGTCTGGAGGACAGTGGCCTTCTTCTCACAGCTCCACTAGGCAGTGCCCCAGTGGGGACACTGTGTAGGGGCTCCAGTCTTCCATTTTCCCTCCACACTGCCCTAATGGAGGCTCTCCATAAGGGCTGTATCCCTGCAGCAGACTTCTGCCTGGACATCCAGGCTTTTCTGTATATCCTCTGTAATCTAGGCAGAGGCTCCTGAGCCTCATTCACTTTTGCACTCTGTGCACCCACAGGCTTAACACCACACGGAAGCTGCCAAAGCTTGTGGCTTACATCCTCTGGAGCAGTGGCCTGAGCTATACCTGGACCCCTTTGAGCCATGGGTGGAGCTGGAGCTGCTGGGATGCAGGGTGCAGTTCTCCTGGCTTTGCAGGGCAGCTGGGACCTGGGCCTGACCCACGAAACCTTTCAGTCTTCCTAGGCCTCTGGGCCTGTGCTGAGAGGGGCTGCCATGAAGTTCTCTGAAATGCTGTTGAGGCCTTTTCCCCATTGTCTTGGCTGTCAGCACTTGTCTTTCTTTTAGCTTGAATTGCTCTCCTGAAAATGGGCTTTTCTTTTCTGCCACATGGCCAGGATGCAAATTTTTCAAACTTTGGAAACTCTGCTTTTCTTTTATAAAAGTTCAAATTACAGGTCATTTCTTTGCTTAACACATGAGTAGCCAGGCCATGTCTTGAATACTCGGCTTTTTAGAAATTTCTTCCATCAGATACCCTAAATCATCACTTTCAAGTTCAAAGTTCCTCAGATCCATAGAACAAAAGGGCACATTGCAGCCAGACTGTTTGCTAAAGCATAGCTTTACTCCAGTTCTCAGTAAGTTTCCCATTTTCACTTGAGACCTCTTCAGCCTGGACTTCATTGTCCATATCACTATCAGCATTTTGGTCACAACAATTCAGCAAGTCTCTAGGAAGTTCCAAACTTTTCCCTCATCTTCCTGTTTTCTTCTGAGCCCTCTAAACTGTTCCAACCTCTGCCTGTTACTCAGTTTCAAAGCTGCTTCCACATTTTCAGATATCATTATAGCAATGTCCCTTTTCTTGGTACTAATTTTCTGTATTAGTTCATTCTTGAACTGCTATAAAGAAATACCTGAGACTGGGAAATTTATAAAGAAAGGAGGTTTAATTGGCTCACAGTTCTGCAGGCTGTACAGGAAGCATAGCAGCTTCTGCTTCTGGGAAGGCCTTAGGAAACTTAACATTATGGCAGAAGTCAGAATGAAAACAGGCACATCTCACATGGCCAAGATACAGAGCGAGAGTTGGGGAGGGAGGTCCCACACACTTTTAAATAAGCAGATCTCACTCACTCACTATCATGAGAACAGCACCAAGAGGGAAATCTGCCCCCATGATTCAATCACCTCCCACCAGTCCCCACCTCTAACATTTAGGATTACAGTTCGACATGAGATTTGGGTGGGGATACAGATCCAAACCATAACAAGAACCAATTTGATTATGTTGCAAGTGGATATTCAGTTTTCTGAGCACCGTTTGTGGAAGAGATTATCCTTCCCTGATGTGTATTCTTGGTACCCTTGCCAAAGATCAGTTGACTGTGTATGTGTATGGGTTTATTTCTGGGCTCTATATTCTGTTCCATTGGTCTCTAAATCTGTTTTAATGCCATTTCTGTACTGTTAAAGTTACTGTAAATTTGTAATACATTTAGAAATCAGGAAGTATGATGCCTCCAAATTTGTTCTTCTTTCTCAAGTTTGTTTTTGACTATTTGGAGTCCTTTGTTGTTCCATATGAATTTTAGGATTTTTAAAAATTTTTGTGGAAAATACCATTAGGATTTTAGTAGGGATTGCATTGTCTGCAGATTGCTTTGGATAATATGGATATTTTACCAGTAGTAGCTCTTTCAATCCATGAACATGAGCTTTCTTCCCCTTTATTTGTGTTTTCTTCAGTTTCTTTTATTAATTTTATGTAGTTCCCAGTGTAGAAATATTTTATCTCTTTGGTTAAGTTTATTCGTAAGCATTTTATTCTTTTTGATACTATTGCACATGGGACCCAGCAATCTCACTTTCGAGTATATATCCAAATAATTGAAATCAGGATCTTGAAGAGATACTAACATTCTCCCATTCACTGAGCATTATTCACAATAACCAAGATATGGAAACAACTTAAACATTCATTGATGGATGAATGGATAAAGAAAATGTGGTATATACATACAATGGAGTACTATTCAGCATTAAAAAAAGGACATCCGCCACATGCGACAACATGAATGAGCCTGGAGGCTTTCTGCTAAGTGAAATAAACCAGTCTCAGAAGGACAAATACTGCATGATTCCACTTCTGTGAGGCATCGAAAATAATCAAACTCATAGAAACAGAATAGAATGATGGTTGCCACGGGCTTGGAAGAGAGGGAAATGAGGAGTTGCTGTTCAATGAGTGTACATGTTCAGTTATACAAGATGAATAAGTTCTAGAAGTTCACTATACAGCACTGTACCTGTAGTTAACAATACCATATTGTGCACTTAAAATTTTGTTGAGAGGGTAGATCTCAAATTAAGTGTTCTTACCACAATAAAATAAAATGTTCTGTAAAAATAATAATAATTGGAAAAAATAAATCCAGCATCTCTGGTGGAGGGAGCAAATAAATACATACCTATAATCAATTTTCAGTTTACTACGTTAATGAATGGGAACATTAGCATGGGTAATCAAAAGCTTTTCACTGTAAGTTATTTTCTTGTTTAGGTTTTTTGTTTTAGATTCTTTGTTTTTGAGAGTGAATAGCTGCTGGCATTGGATCTGGAATAGCTTAGTATGCATTTGTGAAAAAGAGGACTCTCCTTATAATTTAAGATATGTGCCAAATACTACCCCCAAATTAAAATTACTTCATAGTTAATTTTATTTCCATTGTAAATTGAAATTCATAAGCCTATTCTTAAAGCTGTATACTCCAGGACAGAGCAAGCAGTTAACACTTGAATCGGTCTTGGCAAGTTCTTCTGTCTTCCCTCCTTCACTATTTCCAGCCCCTAGCCCCCCCCACTTTTTTTTTTTTTTTTTGAGACAGAGTCTCACTCTGTCACCCAGGCTGGAGGGCAGTGGCACCATCACGACTCAGCTCACTGCAGCCTCAACCACCCAGGCTCAGGTGATCCTCCCAGCTCAGCCTCCGAAGTAGCTGGGGTTACAGATATGCATCACCATGCCCGACTAATTTCTTTGTATTTTTTGTAGAGACAGGGTTTTGCCATGTTGTGCAGGCTGGTCTCAAACTCCTGGACTCAAACCATCCGCCTGCCTTGGCCTCTGTAAGTGCTGGGCTTACAGGTGTGAGCCAGCGCACGCCCTCCACCTTCCTTTTAAAGTGAAATTTGTGGAAGACTTAGATCAAGGATATTTGGAGGAGAAAATAAAGTCACAAAATAATTAACCATTTAAATTTGGAAAAGGGAGGAAGATTAGAGGACATCTACCTTAAGATTTTCAATTTACAGACAAGGCAACTGAGTCTCCAAGCTGATGAGAATTGCGCAAGGCCACAGAGCTATTAAAGAACAAACCTTTTACTGACAAATTCAACAGATGTTTCATAATTTTGAAAAATGAATGTTAAACCTCAATCTTTTTTGTTTTTAAATACCCAACTTGGAAAGTATTTGTCTTAGCAAAATGTAGTGGAAAACAAAACCTACTCATACCCAGTTCACACTATTTTTCCACTCTGCTAGATTGAGGGCAGCCTGCCATGTGTACAGATAGGAAAGGAAGAGAGAGGCCCACTCTTTGCCTCAGTGACAATGAAGGTTTCATGGGATAATTTTTAAAACTGCAACTACTTCCTTCTCTAACTGTACTTGCTCCCTGAGAAGTTCCCTGTCCTTGTAAGCTGCGTGTACCTTTATTCAACTCAGAGAACAACTCCCCTAATTCCTATATTCCAGGGAGGCCTCTGCCAGATTGCTTCAACAAACAAAATGCTACTGTTTAGAAGGCTGTTCACATTATTTTTTCCTGGGTCGATACAGTTTTCATATTAACTATGAGCATACGACATTAGTGCATGACACTAGCTCAGGCTGCATTCCTACCCTTGATTCCCATCCCCTGCCCCATAAGTCATTCAGCTTCCCAATTAAAAAAAAAAAAAATTCTCGGCCGGGCACGGTGGCTCAAGCGTGTAATCCCAGCACTTTGGGAGGCCGAGGCAGGCGGATCACGAGGTCAGGAGATCGAGACCACCCTGGCTAACACACTGAAACCCCGTCTCTACTAAAAATTAGCCGGGCGCGGTGGCAGGCGGCTGTAGTCCCAGCTACACGGGGGCCTGAGGCAGGAGAACAGCGTGAACCCGGGAGGCGGAGCTTGCAGTGAGCAGAGATCACGCCACTGCACTCCAGCCTGGGCGACAGAGCAAGACTCCTTCTCAAAAAAAAAAAAAAATTCTCATTCCCACAGCTAGACACTACGCTCTTCTGATCTTAAAAATGAATCCTCTTGGTCCCAGGTGCAGCTAATGAAACAGGGTAAATGGGGCAGGGAAAATGAACATCATCACCCAAAAAAGTCCCAGCATGTTAATACCGCTTGCAAAGTGTGTCATATTAATTAAGTGCAGACATTACTACTCTTTTATCCAAAAGCTGTATATTTCTTAGAAGCTGGTAGACTAGTTTGGTACATACTTGAATCATCCTTTTATTTTTTTTTTTAAACTACAGAGAATCTGTCCCAGCCCATGCCAAAAGTATTGGTTTTAAACACAAAGAATACTTGGTAGAAATAAATGGTTTAATCTGTTTATTGAAAGAAATTACCTAAATGTACCTAAAAATAACTTACAGTTTTACAGTGATGAATAGTAAAATTGTATTTCCTGCTTCTTGAATGACATTGATACTGGCATGTCAACAGTATTATTCAATGAGAAATTTTATTTTCACAGCACTCTACTTTAACTGTGTTTTCCAAAGGAATATTAAACTTTCATTGTCTTCATTTTAGTAAGTTATTTGGAGAATGTATATACAAGCAAATTATGGTAAAGCCTTGTCACAGTCTACTTACAACAAAAAAGATTTTGTCTTTTTTTTTTTTTTTTTTTTGGCATGGAGTCTTGCTGTCACCCAGGCTGGAGTGCATGGCACGATCTCGACTCACTGCACCCTCTGCCTCCTGAATTTGAGCGATTCTCCTGCCTCAGCCTCCCCAGTAGCTGGGATTACAGGTGTGCGCCACCACGCCTGGCTAATTTTTGCATTTTTAGTAGAGACGTGGTTTCATCTTGTGACTAGACTGGTCTCGAACTCCTAATCTCACATGAGACATCCACCTCAGCCTCCCAAAGTGCTGGGATTACAGGCGTGAGCCACTGCACCTGACCAGATTTTGTCCTGATTATCTGCATATTTCATTGTGTTTTTAAATAATACCAAATTATTTTAATAATTTAATTCTCCATATCACAATGTGCTGTCCATCATGATACATTAATTTTAAAAGATTTTTAAAAAACGTTTCAAAGATGCTATGTTTGGCCAAAAGGCATTTTCAATAGCAAAATATCAAATTATGTGGCCAAGATATGTTGGCAGAGGAAGACCTAAATATTGTTTGCCCTTCAGTTGCAGGATTTATTTGCACTGGCCATTTTAACTCACATATGAGAGACACAGTGCTTATTGTGTTTACCCAGCACTTAAACAGCATTTAAAAGGTAGGGTTCTTACTCATGGACACAATTCCTAGGAAAGGTAACCATGCTACCAAAAACAGTGTTGATTTTTACTGACTTTACTATCTGTCTAGGCCCTCTCTATAGGACTTACTATATAATCTGAAGACAAGGGTGGGTAGATTAGAGGAATAAGACATCTTTTGGCACATATCTTTTCATATGTTTTCTGAAACACATTGGTACACTTGTCACAGTATACATTATACCTGAAATTTCTTTGGCTTCTATTCAAAACCAATGAGGACAGTAGCACAAGTGGGTGAAAGAAAGAGGCACCCCTAGGAGCTCTGTCTAGCTAGACTAGCAGCAATCGCCCCTGTGACAGGATTCACTGGTTTGGAGAGATAAGACCTGAAAGATGTGTTAGAAATGATTGGCTCATACAAAAGTTTTAAGAACCAACACCTGAGAATGAATTCCTTTTAACTCTGAAATAAATAAGAGTTAGATTCAGTACAGAAAAATAAGAACCCACTCAATTGCATTCTTACATGTTTTCTAGAGAAGGAAGAAAGAGATGGAGTTTGAATGAATTTGCTAAGAATTGTGTTCAGAATGCATTAGGGTATCAAGGTGGAAAAGAGGCTGTCTGTAGCATAGACTATGGACTATACTTGAGCAGCAGGAGAAATGAGGACAGACAGCAAAGCACAGGCAGTAATGTTTCCTTTGTGTTTTTCCCCTCCTTTTCTCTCCAGTGTGAGTCTTACTCTCCATTATGGATGACTGTGGTATTAACTGTTAAGGATACAGTACGGTTGGGATCAGGATTCTGGACCCAGACTTCCTGGGTTCAGATACTGGCTCTGCCTCTTATGCAACTGATTTAATTTCTTAGATTCTTTTTTTTTCTGAGACTGAGTCTTGCTCGTCGCCCAGGCTGGAGTGCAGTGGCACGATCTCGGCTCACTGCAAGCTCCACCTCCCGGGTTCACGCCATTCTCCTGCCTCTGCCTCCCGAGCCGCTGGGACTACAGGCGCCCGCCACCACGCCCAGCTAATTTTTTTATTTTTAGTAGAGACAGGGTTTCACCGTGTTAGCCAGGGTGGTCTCGATCTCCTGACCTCGTGATCCACCCACCTCGGCCTCCCAAAGTGCTGGGATTACAGGCGTGAGACACCAGCCATTTCTTAGATTCTTTATCTGGAAAACAGGGATAATATTAGTATCTACCTCCATGGGACTGACTATTAAGGGGATAAAATGAGTTAATGATGTATAAAATACTTAAAATACTACCAGCACATAATAAACACTCAATATATGTTAGCCATTAGTATATGACCCTATTTCATGGATTTTTTTTTTTCTCAGATTTTATCCTCTCCATATAACCCCTCGTGGGGATAGTAGACACCACACTGGGTGAATGAGTGAATAATGACTTGCATGATATCTTTAGAATTGTTTATTATTAATGTAAATGCATCTTGATTTGTGGGTTGGTTTCCAAGTTAAGGACATAGAAGCATAGCACTGATTAAAATTAAACTCACACAAGATCCACTCACCTAATTTCAAACATGATTTCTAATCTTCTTTTCTAATAGACCGTTGTTCCTGGAACTCACAGAAAGGATTGTGTTTTACATCATGGAAAAGTACATGCAACACATACACATACATGAGACTATTTTATGGAAAAATAGTTGCCCTACTAAGTGTGAACTCTTATTTTCTATTTTATTCTAGTCTGTTTCATCTTCATAAAAATGCTGCTTTCAGTGCACTGGATTTATTTTACAACCCACTAATGGATTACCCTACAGTTTGAAAAACATTGGGTTAGACCAGTTTGACTGTTGTCAAGAACCAAAAAAGGTACTCTTGATTATAACCAAAAATCCCTTCCTGATCATTTCCCTTCCCTAACTTCCCCTGATACTGGAACTGGAATTCACCAGCCTTACACACACACACACCCCCCCTCTCACACAAACTCTCTCTCTCACACTCACACTTTAACATGTCACCAGCCTATTTAGTAAGGTCATAGTTTGTGTTGTCATTTAAAAGGCCATATTCATAATATTAAATGCATAAAACTCATTACTATAAGATAGGGTCCAATGATCATTTTCAGTAAACAGTTTTAAGTTAGCTATGTTAATAGTAAAGGATTTTTCAGATTCTGATATCTTAACATCTACTCCCCTCTTCTTCTCCACAGTTAAGTAAGAAATTAAGAGTGTCATGCAGGAAAATGATTTTATTGTAAGAACAGAGCCCTCTAGGCCCAACAAGACCTAGAGGTCTTGTTGCTTTATACTGAGTTGTCCATGGGCTCTGGCTTGGTCCTTCTTGGCCAGCACCATGTTTGGGGGCTAATTCCTGCTCATGCTCTGTGACCATGAAGCCGAACAGACACCACCACTGAACTCTTGACTTTGGGCTCTCATCAGTTGAGTCACCTGCCAGACCAAATAACTATCTCTTTGAAAGACTGACCACTAAATTCTTACCAAGTTTGCCACACAAGGCCTTTCCAGTTCATACACGCTGGCTTTGCACATGTCCCAGGCATGCACATGGCTGGTCACACACATCGCTTGCCTTTGGTCAGTCTCTTGTCCTCTGCTCCACACAGCAGTCAGGCTGTCCTGGTTCAGGTCATATGACCAATCCAGTACCTTTTCCATCGAAGTTGGGAAAACTTTGAATATTATGTTGTTTTCTCTTCCTGCCTTTTTTTGAGGTCATCGTCTTGTTAATTCCATACATACTTTTTATCACATTTCTTTCATATTTCAAGTAAATCTGTTTCTGTTTCTAAGCTTTTTTTCTTTCTTCCCACTTTGAGAGCCCCTAGTGTATTAGTAATTTTGGAGAGCCCCTAGTGGTAATAGTCATAGCGGATGAGCTTTAAGAGTAGTGATATAGCCTGGTGCTGTAGTACATGCTTGTAGACCCAGCTGCTTGGGAGCCCAAGAGTTCAAGTCCAGCCCAGGTAACATAGCAAGACCCCATCTCTTTTTATTTTTTAGATGGCGTTTGACTCTTGTTGCCCAGCCTGGAGTGCAATGGCTCAATCTTGGCTCACTGCAACCTCCGCCTCCTGGGTTCAAGCGATTCTCCTGCCTCAGCCTCCCGAGTAGCTGGGATTACAGGCATGCACCACCATACCCAGCTAATTTTGTATTTTTAGTAGAGATGGGGTTTCTTCTTGTTGGTCAGGTTGCTCTCGGACTCCTGACCTCAGGTGATCTGCCCGCCTCGGCCTGCCAAAGTGCTGGGATTACAGGCGTGAGCCACCGCGCCCAGCAACCCCATCTCTTAAAAAAAAAAAAAAAAAAAGAATAGTGATATAATCATGTCAAGGAAAAAGCACATGATATGTTTTTGGAGGTAAAGTAAGGCGTAATAACCAGTGTCATCAACTTCCAAAGCTCTTGAGTCTCAGTTGGCTTCCTCCTGACTAAACCTTCTTATATTTGCATACAGACAAAATCATTCTTAGTTATTACTTTATACTTTATGTAATTATTAGTGTTGCAACACAATTAAAATATATATTTCATTTGGATATATAATATTACATATAGGATACAAGATATGAAATAAGTTTTGTGAAATGACCTGGGTACTATCATTAGCAGCAATATTCCTAAGGGAAAAGTAGTCTCAGTCCTAAACCACAAATATATAGATACATTTTGGGAACATAAGCAAGTATTTGAGAACTACTTTAATGTCATTATTTCTCTCTCTTTTTTTTTTTTTTTTTTTGAGACAGAGTCTTACTCTGTTGCCCAGGCTTTAGTACAGTGGTGTGATCTCTACTCACTGCAACGTCTGGCTCCTGGGTTCAAGCAATTCTCCTGGCTTAGCCTCCCAAGTAGCTGGGATTACAGGCACCCACCACCACGTCTAGCTAATTTTCGTATTTTTAGTAGAGACGAGGTTTCACCATGTTGGCCAGGCTGGTCTTGAACTCCCGACCTCAGGTGATCTGCCCGCCTCAGCCTCCCAAAGTGCTAGGATGTTCTTGGAAAGAGGTTGACTATTTTAAGATACTGTAAGTCCTACTACAGTGCTTCCATAATTATTTTATTGTCAATAATAAATTAAAATAGAAATCATAGGAAATTGAGAGTATTCTGAAAGGAAGGATATGGTTAAACATGGATTTTGAAAAGACAGTTCACTTGTATTCCTTCTATGTACATACTTCTGACACTTGCTTGGATATAAAGTTCCCTTCTTTTAAACACTGTTCATTCTATGGGACAATCGATTACAGAACATTGGGACCTTCCCTGATTCAGGTTAGTGGTCCTAGGTGACCCAGGATAGCTGCTTCACTCTGGACGTTTTCTCTTACATACATAGGAAATGTGACGGCTTTGCCAAATGAGACACATTATCTTTTTTAAAACTGAGAAATAGCTCGACACGGTGGCTCACGCCTGTAATCCCAGAGCATTTTGGGAGGTTCAGGTGGGCGGATCACCTGAGGTCAGGAGTCCGGGACCAGCCTGGCCAACATGGGGAAACCCCTTCTGTACTCAAAATTCAAAAATTAACTGGGCGTGGTGATGGGTGCTTGTAATGCCAGCTACTCGGGAGGCTGACAAGGAGAATTGCTTGAACCCAGGAGGCAGAGGTTGCAGTGAGCTGAAATTGTGCTACATAGCACTCCAGCCTGAGCAACAGAGCAAGACTCTGTCTCAAACAAACAAACAAAAATACCAACTGAGAAATAACACTCAGAAAAAGAAAAGATTATTCAGCTTTTGTTAGCAAAAGTTTAGAAGTACATGTTGCCTCTTCATGAAGGAATTTCAGTCTTTGTTTTCTGTGCTGACCTGATATTATTAATATAATTTTCTTAATAATGATTACCTAGCAGCACTTTAAATTCATTTCCCATTTTAGAGTTCAGGTATACATACACATGTACACACACAGTGTACATATATATATGTGTGTGTGTGTGTATATGTGTATGTATATGTGTGTATATATGTGTGTGTATATGTGTATATACGTGTGTGTGTATGTATATATTTGCTTGAGTGTTAGTATATAGTCTGAAACTTACTGTCCCCTATGTAGCAAACTAATGGTCACTAGTGGAAGCGAAATTTGGCAAGGGGTCTTAATCATCAAGATGATATTCTCATTCATTTAAACTGTACATCTCCACAAAGTTTTGTGTTTCTAAAATGACCCTGAACTTGCAAATATATTAAGGGTATTGTTTTCAA
This sequence comes from Colobus angolensis palliatus, assembly GCF_000951035.1. Lineage (NCBI taxonomy): Eukaryota > Metazoa > Chordata > Mammalia > Primates > Cercopithecidae > Colobus > Colobus angolensis. Next base: position 3,501,571 of record NW_012114955.1, on the reverse strand, counting down.
AGGGATACAGATGGAAATTATAATCTTCATGTCAGGGTCCACGTTGGCCAAATATGTCCCAGGATTCCTAAGCTCAGTGTTGCAAGTAGCATTTCAAATACGACTTGACATGACTTTCAGAATGTTTCAATGTATGCCCCACTTTGAGACACAAAGGCATACGTAAAATAAAATGATAAAGTATTAATTTAAAAAATCATCAACGTCTGAGAAAATAGAAAACAGAGGCCTTGGGGTTTGGCAGTGTTGCCTCTGTAGCCACCCTGGGGATGAGTTGAGAAAGTGGGCCCAAATAAGGAAGGCCTGTGGGCCCTGCAGCCCACCCACCACAGCAGCGAGCATGTGAGGATATTTGGTCTTCACCCAAGATTTCATTTAGGGGAATAGAAGGGACTTTAGTGCTAACACAACTTGAGAAACACTGCCCCAACATCTGCATTTACCTATTAGTCAAAACACTTGGAATACCAAACATACCAGATCTGCTCATAGTGGTAAGTCAGAGGTCAGCTTCCTTCCCCTTTGTGTTAGGATGCTACCATGCATAATCATCCTGAAACAAAGGTGCAGGGGAGGATTTGGAAAACTTGTTCCTAAATAAGCTGTTTTCTAAGTCGAGCTCCCCTTCTCTAGAAAGTTTCCTTAGGAACTTTATGCATATTAGAGACAAAGATAAAACCCCTTTTATTAAAGCAAAAAACAATGTTAATAGTTGTTGGTGATGGCCAAATAATATTTTCAAATCATATTATAATGATGGAGTTTCCCTCAGTACTTTGGATTGAAATAAATGGGTTAGAATGGAGAACAGATGACAGGAGACTTCTTTGAAATTTCTGAAAGGCCATACAGTCTTAGGTTGAATAAAGAAGGAATAAGAATAGGAAATACGGGGCCAAGTGTGGTGGCTCACGCCTGTAATCCAGACACTTTGAGAGATCGAGGTGGGTGGAACACCTGAAGTCAGGAGTTCAAGACCAGTCCAGCCAACATGGTGAAACCTCATCTCTACTAAAAATACAAAATTAGCCAGGTGTGGTGACGGGCGCCTGTAATCCCAGCTATTTGGGAGGCTGAGGCAGGAGAATTGCTTGAATCCGGGAGGTGGAAGTTGCAGTGAGCCGAGATCGTGCCACTGTCCTCCAGCCTGGGCAACAGAGTGAGACTCTGTCTCAAAACAACAACAACAACAACAAAAAACACAGATGATTTCTTTTAAATACATTTCCAACAGTATTTCTCTGTTTCCTTTTTTAGAAATCCTTTCTGTTCATAGGGCAGTTGGGGTAGAGATGGACACACTTAGCCAGCATGGCTTCTTCCGTGGAGGATGCACTGTGTCTCTGCTGTAAGATGTAGACACCTGAGTTTGTGTGTTCAGATACTTTCGAAGAAGTTTTTTTGGTGAGACTTCTTTGACAAAGAAAACTGCATATAAAGTTGTTGATGTGGTGTCTGGAACATAGTAATGATCGACGCAGGAGGAAGATAAGGGGGAAGGTCCCTGGAGAGTCTCCCACCAGCCTGTGCACTGGGAGGAGGGGGTGGAGCCTCAGGAAGTTCTCATCCTTTGCAGCAGGGAGCCTGGCCTCTCCTGTTCTTGGGTGGGATTCAATCTGTGAGATGGGGCCTGTTCATAAAAACCCTTCTTGCTTTGCTGAGAGTCTTAATAGATTCCGTAACCCCTCACCCTTCAAAGTGGTCTGTGTGCATAACTCTTCCTGGTCCTGTGACAAGAACCCAGTTTTTTCTACAATAGTAAGGAGTCAGTGAGCATTAGTGTTCTTTCTCTCTCTTTTTCTTCCTCTTCTCTTCGGCAGTATATTTTTCATTTTCCAGTTGTAGCATCTGTTAGTGTAATATTCATATTCGCCCTCAAGTAGGGCATTTTCCAGGTTTCTGCAGCTTGAACTTTTCTCTCTTGGTGAAGTGAAGCAGAGGTGGGTGGGGAAGGGAGACCAAGTGAACCCAGCCTGGCTCTCCTTTTATTTCCCTGGGGTTAGAAGCCACAAGTTGTCCTGAAGAGGCTTTGCTGTTCTTGTCGCTCCTGACTTCAGCAGGAATCAAGGACAAAATAATTGAATGACAAAGGAAGATGGAAGCAGCTATAATCAGCTGTTCAGTTCCAGTAACAGGAAAAGTAGCCCTCAAACTTTAGAAGGCATTAGAATGACCTAGGATACCAGTTAAAATTCATCCTCCTGGGCTCCTCCCCAGAGATTCTGAGTCCAAACTTAGGTAATTCTTAGTTTTTCATGTTTTGGTTGATCACTAGTATAACACAAAGATTAATGTATTTTTTTAAGAGTTTTTACCACTCCTTGGTAGAGTCTGCTATCCTCAGGGAGCCCCAAAATTATGGCTCAGAATTCTTGGCTTAAAAAATGAGCCACACCATCCCCACACCTATGTATGTCTCTCAGACAGTCATGTAACACGAACAAGCTTTGGCAGTGGTGTGAGATTTATTTGTAAATTGCCAGTGTCAACATAATTCTTTTCTCATTGGCATTGCCTAGTTAAGGAGTCAAATCTCACTGTGGTTTGTTCTCTCTGTGGTTTCTGTAGGGTTGGGGAGAATGCTACAGAAAAACGAACCCTCTCTAGTTTTGACTGTCTAGGGAGTAAAAAAAAAAAGCCTGTCATTTTTCTGAATTAGGATATCAGACGCCTGCCCTGAAGGTGGCAAATCAGACTTCCACACGCATTGCCTTCATTTAGCCAATAGCCTGCTCTGAATGTGTATATTACGATGTGCAGTTTCATTCATCAAGGGGATTTCGGGCTCCAGCAGCATGCAGCCTCCAGTCTTGAGTGACTCCTGGGCTTTGGCTCAGCAGTAACTCCTCCATAAAAACAAGTGTATGCATCTGGCTGTTAGAAGAATTCGTACTCATCCGGGTAAGGATAAACTGGAGAAATTATTCCTTTTTTTTTCCCTTTGGGTGGTTTTGAGATTTTTTAAAAAATTGATCCTCTCTTTTGAGAAGAGCTCAGAACTATTTGTCTGAAGTTTTTCCATCCAGGCTGCTTTATCGTATTATCCACTGTCTTGCCCTTTTCATGTAAAATCTACCCTCTTCAAAACATAGTTTCATTTTCAAATTTTAAAAGATTCCATTTTTCTTTCTGTGCATGAAACTTTAAAAATTTAAATCACCACAGTTGCTACTGGCTTAGAAGTGGGGTCTTATATTTTTAGGAAGTACACTTTAAAAGTTAGGCAGAGGGGAAATCTGTGTTAGCATTTGGTTTAAGAAACAACGATTGTTACATTAAAGGGCGGATTTTCAGACGTACTACTTAATCTGCTCTGACAAAGAAGCTATGAGCTCGCTCTCTCTGCCACTTTTCTCCCGATCTGTGTTCTAATGGTGGAATCGGCTCATCTTTTTTCCTTAGGCATGTGGTTTAGTCTGTGTACATTCAGTGCAGTGGCATTTTTCTTGAAAAAGTGACTAAGGCTTCTTGGATGAATTCTGTCTTTGAAAGAGGTGGTAGAATTGCATCAGAAAGGCATTTACAGTAAATGGCTACCCCCCCTTCCTGTAATGACTGCATGTGAAAGAATGCATTAATTCTTGTTTTGAGGAAATGAGAGTTGTAGAGTTCTATGAAAAACTCCCTTTTTTATCATTAGCCAGGTTTGAATGTTCACATTTTAAAAATCAGGCTCATTTTGTGCTATCTAAATAAAAGCCACAAAGATACAGCTTTCCACTCCATGTTCTACGTGGAGTAACCAATCATCCTGAACTCAAAAAGAGGCAATTATGTTGAATATGGCTACAGTTAATGGCATAAACCTAAACTAAATATTTCTTCATAGTATTTTTTTATATTAAGTTACTATGCCTCCTAGCTATGTTGCTGATTTGTCCATCAGGATTTGATTCTCAGTGTGACGGACGATGAAGACTGAAAGGAAACTCCCATAGATGATCTGGTCAGGAGTTCTCATAGAAGCAGTACTGCCCCCTAGGTGACAGAGTGGAAATTTTTGAGGCTGTTCTGGTGGTACAATGAAGGATTTTTTTTTTTGAGATGGAGTCTCCCTCTGTTGCCCAGACTGGAGTGCGGTGGTGTGATCTCGGCTCACTGCAGCCTCTGCATCCTGAGTTCAGGGGACTCTCCTGCTGCAGCCTCATGAGTAACTGGGATTACAGGCCCATGCCACCATGCCCACCTAACTTTTGTATTTTTGGTAGAGATGGGGCTTCCCCATGTTGGCCAGACTGGTCTCAAACTCCTGACCTCGGATGATCCACTGACCTCAGCCTCCCAAAGTGCTGGGATTACAGGCTTGAGCCACTGTGCCCAGCCCTAATGAAGGATATTTCATGAGTGAGAGCCAGAGACCTTAATGTCCCACAGTAGAAAAGACATAAAGAATTGCCCTGTGGTGCACATGACTTTCACCTGTCCTGTTGGACATTCATGTAGGGACAGCTCAGTTTATAATTTTCTGAACCTAGACTTAACTCCATTTTTTCATGAAAATGCAAAATAATTTTTGCATACTTTTAATATACACAGAATAGATTCATTGTCATTCTCTGGTCCATCTATACTACTTCTTTCATTTTCCTGCACTTTTAATATGGAAAGCTTCTAATCTGACTTCTCTTAAATACAAACTTGTTTTTTATAAGTAAGTTACAAGCATCTATTTGAGTACATAGTTAACTGCCCTGAAAATTATTTATATAATGAAATTATTTATATAATGAAATATGAAAATTTATATAATGAAATTATTTATATAATGAAATTATTTATATAATGAAATTTCAATTATATAATGAAAATTATTTATATAATGAAAATATAATGAAATTTATATAATGAAATTATTTAAATAATGAAATTATTTATATAATGAAAATTATATAATGAAAATTATTTATATAATGAAATTATTTATATAATGAAATTCATTTATATAATGAAATTGTTAAGTATTTTTTGTTATACATTGCTTTTTTTAGGTTATCTTTTATGTTACATTTAGGATATTCATGTTTTAAAGCTGCATGTACAGTAGTTAATATTATCAAAAATTTGATTTTAGAGTACTAAATGGGACATGACAGAATTTTTTTGTCATATAAAGAGGGCTTTGAGACTAATGGGTAGGGTTTTGAACCAATGAACTAATCCCTGCCTCAACATTTAAGGAAGGAGGGGAGGGTATGCAAATTACCCAGATAGGAGGGATGCTTATCTTCTTCATGAAGCTACCCAGGGAGGATTTCACATGTATCTCATTAATTTGTTCTAGTATTTTGAAATCTTCATATTAAGCTAGTTCTTCCGTATTAATATTTTCTAGGAGTTTTCATATGTCACTCTAAAAACATGACTGGGCCAGGTGCAGTGTCTCATGCCTGTAATCCCAGAACTTTGGGAGGCCAAGGCAGGTGGATCACTGCGGTCAGCAGTTCGAGACCAGCGTGGCCAACATGGTGAAACCCCATTTCTACTAAAAATACAAAAATTAGCTGGGCATGGTGGCAAGTGCCTGTAATTCCAGCTACTTGGGAGGCTGAGGCAGGAGAATCACCTGAACCCGGGAGGCAGACGTTATAGTGAGCTGAGATTGCGCCATCGCACTATAGCCTGGGCGACAGAGCAAGACTCTGTCTCAAAACAAACAAACAAAAAAATATGGCTGGACACAGTGGCTTACGCCTGTAATCCCAGCATTTTGGGAGGCCGTGGTGGGCGGATCACCTGAAGTCAGGAGTTCAAGACCAGCCTGGCCAATATGGCAAAACCTTGTCTCTACTAAAAATACAAAAATTAGCTGGGAGTGATGGCACACCCCTGTAATCCCAGCTACTTGGGAGGCTGAGGCAGGAGAATTGCTTGAACCCGGGAGACAGAGGTTTCAGTGAGCCAAGATCGCGCTGCTGCACTCCAGCCTGGGTGACAGAGTGAGACTCTGTCTCAAAAAAACAAAACAAAAACAAAAAATCTATGACCTTTGGTTACTTCCCTTCTATAGAAAAGACAGGCAGGTACTGAGAGAATTAAACTTCTGTAAACTTGCAGAGGAGTTAAAAGCAGACTCAGGTTTTCTTGAACAGTGGGCATGGTGGCACTGTCCCTTTGTCATGAACATAATCCACATATGTCATTACAAACTGTTGACAGTACTGGAAGATACAACACATTCTAGGTAAGGTATTGTCTATATGGTAGATTAAATCATCAGAAATACAAAAGCTGGGTGCGGTGGCTCACGTCTGTAATCCCAGCATTTTGGGAGTCTGAGATGGGTGGAGCACTTGAGGTCAGGAGTTTGAGACCAGCCTGGCCAACATGGCAAAAACCCATCCCTCCTAAAAATACAAAAATTAGCCACACGTGGTGGTGCACACCTGTAATCCCAGCTACTCGGGAGACTGAGAAAGGAAAATTGCTTGAACCTGGGAGGTGGAGGTTGCAGTGAGCCGAGATCACGCTTCTGCGCTCCAGCCTAGGCAACAGAACAAGACTCTGTCTCAGGGGAAAAAAAAAAAAGAAAAAGAAAGAAAAGAAGAAATACAAGTGTGAGGTTAAGGTACTCAAGCCTGTGCACACATAGTGTTCCCTATTGTTATTTGAGGCTCACATTTTTAATTTCATAGAGCTTTTTCTTGTATTTCTCGTTTTTTGGTGGTGTTCTTGTTATGTGCATATAATTATTCTCAAATATTTCCAGGAATACTAATAAATTGGGTTTTTTTTTTTTTTTTTTTAGTTTTTTTTAGGAAAAAAGTCTTCTCTTTTTTAAATATTCTGTTTCTTCCAGAGTCTTTTTGTTGTTTATCTTGGTTTTTCTCTTTCATGTTGCAGACTTTTAAAATGTATATTTATTTTTGATTGTGTATTCTTTTTAAAAATGAAGTGGCATTATGGCTGCCTAGAAGTTCTGCATGACAGCACCTGCCTCTAGCAGGCTTCAGCCTGGGTGCACACAGCCACCTTGCTGGAGAACTGCTAGACGTCAGAATGAGGAGGGCTTGACTGTGGGGTTCTCTTAACCACACTAGCTGTTTTGTCCTCACTAGACAGTTTGTTTAATTTTTTTAGAGAATCATCTCCCTTTTCTTATTTTTGCTCGGGAGTGGGGAAGCTGTAAGGTTTTTTCTTTCTTTTAAAGACAGGAAGTAGTCATGAAAGGAATAATTGTTGATATCCAGACTTTTTGATGATTCTTTTCCTTTCTACCTTTCTTGCTACTTCTGTCACATACAGTTCGTACTTTTTCTGAGTCTGCAGCCTCTTTGGGGTCCAACTGAATAAAATCAACTGTTCACTGCCTCGGCAGTACCCGCTCAGAACTCTCTGGGCTGTAAGCTGCCTCTGCTCAGTTTCATCGCTCAGTGCTCTCCCCACATCCTTCTGGCTTCCTGACATTTGGTGAAGTCTCTCAGGCCCTTGAAAGTTGTCGTCGTCGTTGTGGGTGGACATACCCCTTTTATAATTGTAGTGGGGTCTTCCAGGTGCCCTGACCGCCATCATGAAAGGAGAAGTACTTCCATTTGTTGATTTGTCAGAAGTATATCTGAACAAGTAAATTGGAAATACCTTGAGCCAGGCATTTAGCCAGGGAAAAGATTAGATGGAGCACGATGACTGCAGTGGGTACTGGGGTTTGGGAAAACGAACCCTCACAATTACTGGGTTGGGAGGAAACAGTGGACTGACATTATTATAAAAAGATACACTTTCCAACTAGTGAAGACATAGCCATTAATCATAGAGCCCCGTAAGAAGATCTTTTAGCTTTGTTGCTCAAAGAAAGTTGCATCTTGCAAAACATACAACTTAGTCATTTAAAAAAAATCTTTAAGTAGTGGTACTTGTTCCTGATCTTAATACAAATTAAATTTGGATATGCCTGCTTAATTTCTTCCCTGCCCTTTGGCATAAGAGCTTCTGAGAGAATCTCCTATTCTTCCCTTCTGTACTATTTATTTCTTGGGGTATAGACCCTCATACTCACTCTTCTTTTTCTTACAAGAAGCAATTCACATTCTCCTTTCCCATCTCCTTTGTGGAAAAAAGCTCCAAACCGTTATTAATTATCCCTTTGTCATGTTTGTCAGGTCAGTCCTGAAAGTGTACAGCAGACACTGTGAAGATGGGAAAAGTAAGATGTTGACTAATTAGTTCTGTAACTTCTGTGACTTAAGCGGTATCTGTTTGTGTCAGAAGAAAACCTGAATTGATGTTTCCATCTCACACTTCCCTCATTTTACTTGGGAAGCAGTTTCTTTGTGAAAAATCCCTGGAGATCCACAGCTAGGGCCAGTTACTGCAACATGATGGAACCTTTAGGTTCTTCTCAGGCCTAGCCTCATTTCTAGTACAATACTAGGAGGCTAAAATCTACCTCTAAAATTTGCAAAGTAATACTGACGGATGTTAGCTATTTTTTACGTAGCTGCTTAGAGACAGTTGAAGATAGTAAGGGTCATAAGGGCCTTCTCCTATCTGACCTCTGTACCCCTGTAAGTTGTTTACCAGCTTGGAGCTTCCTGTACAGTTCTAGATCAAAGAGCAGGTCCTCTGAGGCCGTGCCCTTGGAAGCAGAGATGGTGAGTAGTGAAATGTACTTAGCTCTGAGGGAGTGAACTCCCAGGCAAGCAGAACACACTTGGGATTTTATTTCTGGTATTGACCAGAACATCTATCATCAGCCTATGCCAAACACCCCCTTTCCAAACCTTTCTCTCACCTATTTCGTATAACTTCCTAGAGATGAAGAATGTTTCTGAGTGTGGATTGTCAGATGTCTGCTGAAAAATGGTGGGCCTAAAAAAGATACTCTGTGACTGCAAGAATGTAGAACACTCCCACACTGGTTCTGGGACCTGGCATATTGGTTGGCTATTACTGTTGAATGAGAGGAGAACCAGCAAATTCTTTCTTTTCCTCTGGAGGAAATACCTTGTATGGATGGTCCCCCAGAGAAGAGACAGCCATGGTTAGTTGTGAACTGAAGTAATTCAGATACAGGCCCCATTTGATGGCATCTAAGCATGCAAATCAAATCGCATTCTTCAGGAGGACGTGGGGATGTTAAGACAGTTAAGGAAGTCCTACCATCCCTCCATTTTAATGGATGTAAAATTTACATGCAGTGAACTGCACAGACATTCAGTGTACTCCTGTTCCCAAACCCCAGTTAAGAGAGAGAACATTTCCATCACCAGGTTTCCTCTTGCTCCAGTCATTCCCTACCCTCCCTGACAAAAACTTTCTGCTTTGTATTATTGCAGTCTTGTTCTTGAGCTTCCTCTAAATGGAATCATACAGTATATACTCTTTTGCGTCTGGCTTTTTTTTTCACCCAACAGTTTTATATTGTTGTCTGTATCATTCTTCCTTTATTGCTGGGTAGTATTCCATTGTATGAATAGACCCAATTTTAAACTCTGTTCTCTTATTGACTGACATTTTGATTGTTTCCCCCTTTTGGCTATGATGAATATTAAGCTGCTGTGAATGAGTTTTCTCTCATTCTCACTCTTTTTTACTTCTTCTTCTTCTTCTTTTTTTTTTTTTTTTGAGACAGTCCCACTCTGTCACCCAGGCTGAGCTGCAGTGGGGCAATCTCAGCTCACTGCAACCTCCACCTCCCAGGCTTAAACAATTCTCCTGCCTCAGCCTTCCAAGTAGCTGGGACTACAGGCGCACACCACCACACCTAGCTAATTTTTAAAATGTTACTAGAAATGGGGGTTTCACCATTTTGGCCAGCCTGGTCTCAAACTCCTGACCTCAAGTGATCCACCCACCTCAGCCTCTCAAAGTGCTGGGATTACAGGTGTGAGCCACCACGCCCGGCCCACTGTCACCCTTTTTTAGGTTTAATTGCTGCACCATACAGTAGGTGTATGTTTACCTCTGTAAGAAACTGCCAAGTCATTTTCCAAAGTAACTGTACCATTTTACACTCCAACAAGCAATTTATGAAAGTTCCAGGTGACCCAGTATCTTAACATTGTATATTGCTGGGTTTTCTACTTATGGCCGTTCTCTTGGATATGAAGTAGTATCTCATTGTCATTTTCAATTTGCATTTTCTTGATGAATCACATATACTTATTGGCCATTTGTGTATCTTCTCTTTTGAAGTGTCTGTTCAAGTCGTTTGAGTCTGTTTTTCTTTTGCCTGTTTTAAAATTGGATTGTCTTTCTATTATTTTGGTTGGTAGGAATGTTATACATATTCTGAATAAAGTATTCTTGTCAGAAGTTTATAATGCAAATATTCTCCCAGTCTGTGATCTATCTTCTGTTTTTTAGAAGTGTCTTTTGATGAGCAGAAGGTTTTAATTTTGAAATAATTTCATTGATCAAAAATGTTTTTCCTTTGGGAGACCAAGGCAGGGGAGGATCGCTTGAGCCCAGGAGTTTGAGAGCAGCCTGGGTAACATAGCAAGACCTCTCTCTCTACAAAAACATAAAATATTTTTTTAAAAATTAAAAAAAAGTTTCTATATTATCTGTATTTTGTTTCCTAAGTAACCGTTGCCTCCCCAGGATTGTGCAGGTATTTCCCTGTGCTTTCTATTAGAAGACTTATAGCTTTAGCTTTTATGCTTTAGTTTATGATCTATCTCCAGTTGATTTTTGTATATGGGGATAAGTAGAAGTCAAGGTTCATATTTTTGCATACATTTTCCCAGTTGTTCTAACATGGATTGTTGGAAAGACTTTCCTTTTTCCATTGAATTGCTTTGGCGCCTTTCTTGAAAATCAGTTTTCCATATATGTATGGGTCTATTTCAAAGGAACTTGAAGAATGTTTGTATAGACCACATGCGGCATGCACTCAAGTCTAGGAAATAACAGTTCACATTGGTCAAGCCTCAAGTGACTGGAATACTCTTTAACTTCTGTATCATGAAACATTTATATCAAAGATCACTGATGGAAGCTGTATGTGATGGGAGGCATTTTTTGCTTGATTTATGAAGCTAACCCTGCTGAAGCCTCCAGAAGTTCCAACATTCCCATGTTAAATGTGATGTTCTTATCCACACAGAAATAGACCATAAAAAGTGAGATCTAGCCTGAGCCTTCAGGCGACTTCAAGAAGAACAAAATTAACTTCACTTTTCTTATCTGAAAAGTTGGATATGTGTGGATTCAAAACTGAGTGATTGGGAACTCATTATAATGAAATGTGGGCCAGACAAAAAATAAATACTCTTAAGAAAGACATTTTTCATGATGTAAAGATGCTTATAAAGGAAAAAATTGTTTTAATAACAAGTCTATTGTATGCAAAAGTAGATCTGATTTTAAACAAGCCTTGTCTATGAGTACAATCTCTACCTGGAAAGATTTTTGTAAATGGTTTGGTTGAGCATGTTTATTTGAATATAGAACTTTATTTCTTCTAAAAGATTCCTTGATTTGGAAACCAAAGGCTGAATAGAGTAGGAAATGCACCCAGATTATTCTGTTAGAAAGGCAGAATAAATGGTGATGCTCTCTTTTGACACCCTACATTTTAGGACTTTGAATTTGGTGCTTTCATGGTGTGGTGGTGTAGGGAAGTGATTAGTGCGGGACTCTGAGGCTGGGCTGCCTGGATTGGAATACCAACTCTGCTACTCAATACAGGCAAAGGAATCGACGCTCCTGTGTCTCCCCCTAAATGGGGAGAATAAGAGGTACCTGCCTTATGGTTTGGGTTAAAGTATACAAAAGGCTTAGAGCTGTGCCTGGTTCATAGTGAGCACTATGTAACTGCTGGCTGGTAATAATATATTAACTTCATAATAAAAGAACACCAAAAAAGGAATTCGTAAAGGAAAAACATATAAAGCAAAAGGGCATTCCACTCTTCTGTGATTCAGCTGTCTCTCTCTTCATAATAGACTGCCCAGTTGTCTGATTCGGTCACATTTTGTTATTAATTCCCATTCTCTTAAAAGGATACAGAATTAAAGGGTTTTCTTTTGAGCTCCTTGGGAGATGCGTGCTCTGAAAATAACCAGGGATGCTTCATATTCGTTACCAGAATTATTTGTCTCTACAGAAGGACTTTACAAGGAAAGATGCATTTCAGGTTTACGTCGTCCTCTCCATTCATTTGAAATACCACCTTCCCAAGCCTGTGTTTGGACTTGTATCTTTGTGCTCAGCTCCTGGCCTCTGTTTCTGCTTTCTCTAGCAGTTTCCTGGCAAAAGCGGGAATGAGAGCCGAGCCTGGGGGAAGTGGCCAGGACAGGCCTCTCCCCACTCAGCTTCCCACCACCGCTTGGGCAGGCAGGAAGAGGCTGAACTGTGATCACCTGCCCACATTTAGTAGGTTGACAGCGCCAGAAACAAAATCCGGCTCAGACCAAACATGAAGGTCTATTACTAATGATGTAATTTCCGTCAAAATCCCGTTTGGGTTGCACAGACAGACTGGGTATGACTGTAGAATGAAGAGGGATTGTGCTGTACGTTGTCACAGGAGGGTCATCGTGTTCTGTGTAGACCATTGTCTTTGCTGTACATATGCGGTGAAGGCCTACAGAAAACTGATGTCATTTACTACAGTGACTTCCTGGATCTCACTGTGTGGAAGATGCGACTCCTCACAAGGCCTGCTCAGCGTAGTCACGGTTTTGTTTATGTTCTTAGTGTTGTTTGATAGATGCCACAGACGCATAGAGGACTGGGATGTGGCGCCCATGACTTGGCAGGCGGGAGAAACACACTTGAGGAGGCAGCTTTCCACTCTCCAGCGGCTGATCCATGCCATCCCAGTGCCCTTGCATCTCCCAGCGGCTCTGCACACACTGCCCACTCTCCACCTCCTGCATCTCACTACTTACTCTCAGTAACTGTCCATCCCTCCGTTGTCACAGAGGGAAGAGAGGCCAGAAGGTGGACTCACTTAGGTTCTCACTGTGAATCAGCATTCCTCATCTGTGCCTGCCTGGCTTTCCTTGCCTCCTGTTTCAGTGCAAGGGGAGTCCTTCCTCGTGCCCAAGACCCTGAACCCCATGTCCTTCCCTCTCACCTTGTCAAAGACTTTCTCTCTCTGACCATGTACTTTTTATTCCCCACTGACTTTGTCCCGCGAGCACTGAAACCTGCTTAAGTCTTTCCCATTTTAAACAACACAGGCCTTCAGTATCACCCTGCCTTTCATTACCTCTCCATTCACTTCTGCCAGGGCCAGCCTTTTGGAAGAATTGTCTCTAGTTATTCCCTCCCTGTCCTTACTCCTGCCCACCCCTCAGGCTGCTCCAGTCTGGCTTTTGCACCAGTGACCGAGTGGATTCCGCTCTAGCCAAAGCCAGTAGTCGCCCTCCTCTCTTTCCTGTGGGCCACGTTTGTCAGATGCATTTGGATTCTTGTCTTCCCCAACCTCTCAGTGGTGAGCAGGGTTTGATGTGTTCTCCTCCATGGCCTTTGAAGACTCACCCTACCCTTCTTGCTTTTCCTTCTCATTGCCCTTTTCAGATTCTTGCTATCCGTCTCTAAGCTCCCTACTGATATTCCAGTGCCCACTGGGCATCTGCACTTGGATATCTTGTTGGCACCTCATATCCAAGAAGTTCCAAATTGATCCAAATACCCAAACTTGAAACCTGTGACCTATTGATCCTTTCTTCTCACCTTCAGAATCCAGTAAGAAGGCAAATCTGGTCAAAATTCTACCTGTCAACAATCATCAAACCCATCTACTTTATCTATCTGTCATGTCCTTCTTCTTGGTCACCATTACCTTTTACCTGTATTAATGGATTAGCAACTCTCTCCCTGCTAAATTTCCCCTGATCCATTCTCTGACTTCTTTCTGGGCGATGCTTCTAAAAGCATCCTCATCCTTCTCCTTCCCTGCTTTAATTCTTACCCATTTGTTAAATGTCCTGTACCCAGATGGATGGGGGCCTCTGCAGAGCATGTGTTCTAGCCTGTGCATAACCAGGTCATCACGGCACTAACAAGTTTATGGGGAGTTGGAGAAGAGAGTTGTTTCCCACTCCGCAGAACTTTATGAAAATCCCAAATGTAAATCAACCACTTTTGCCCCAGAGCTCTTGGTCATGGGCTTTGTATCCCTTCCATCCTTCCTCAGCCTCTCCCATCTGTAGTAACCCTACCCTATTTCTCCCTCTTTACTTATTCAGAGGATCTCAGTTCTTTCCTGAATGTTCTGATCCTTAAGTTTCATTCCTGTCTTGTCTTTGTTTGGGTTTCCCTAAAAGCAGATTTTGAAAAAGCATGCAATCTGGTCTGACTTCACTACTTAAGAGCTGTGTGACCTCTCTGTGCCTCAATTTCCTCATCAGTAAGAGTCTACTTTATAGGATTGTAGGGAAGATTAAATTAATTCATGCACAGAAAGTGCTTAAAGCCCTAGCTGCCCTGTAATGATGGTCAGTAAAGCTTGCTGTGATAACAGTGATTACTATTATTATTAAAAATATCACTGCTTCCAGGTTGTCATCCTCAACCAATCTAGCTAGACCAGATTAGAGCTCCCTCTTATGTGTACTAATAGCACTGTATGCCTCCCTTACATTGTAATTGCCAGTTTGCTACAGGAAGGATGATGAAATACTGTTCATCATCCAGCACCTAGCCCAGTGCCTGGCAGAGTTATATAAGATGTAATCAAGTATTTTTTGAACAAAATTAATGAATCAAATAACTTGTAGAAAGAGCATTCCAATTACACTTTGCTTTCTTATAGCCACCTCTTTAAAAAAAATAAAACACGGCCAAGCGGGGTGGCTCATGCCTGTAATCCCAGCACTTTGGGAGGCCGAGGTGGGTGGATCACCTGAAGTCAGGAGTTCGAGAGCAGCCTGGCCAACATGGTGAAACCCTGTCTCTACTAAAAATACAAAAATTAGCTGGGCGTGGTGGCGGGTGCCTGTAATCCCAGCTACTTGGGAGGCTGAGGCAGGAGAATTGCGTAAACTGAGGAGGCAGAGGTTGCAGTGAGCCAAGATCGCACCATTGTACTCCAGCTTGGTCAACAAGAGCGAAACTCTATCTCAAAATAAATTAATTAATTAAATAAAACACAACAAACAAAATAGAACTCTTCCCCAGGGGCCTGTCTTTAAATCTGGCATTTCTCAGTGAACTTGGGGAAACCTCTCTAGATATCTGAATCCTGGAACAGTTCTATCTCAGAGCTTCTGTTCAGCTCTAGAATTCTTTACATCTGTGGTAATAGCATGAAATGGGTATCGAGTACGTTTTAAGGACACTCAGAGTTTCCCTTATGCTTATGTTTTTTTCCTGTTAGTTGATGAGAAAATGTCATCATGTTGCTTGGATTTGTAGGTTCTTTCCTAGTTGTGGGGAATTTTTCCGAGCTGGCTATTATGAGAGGGTCTCAAAAAAAACCACAAAGAAGTTTGGTATATTATGTTCAAATTAAACACAGTATCCCTTCTTATTTTCACTTTTGATCTGGATTTTCACTTCTGAGCTGACTTCTATAATTATATTTAAAGAATTTAGTCTCAGAAATAATCCTTAAACCTTTCTTGCATGCCACATTGGAAACTTATTCAGGACTTCTAATTCTGGTGATTTCTTTCTTTCCTTCATATATTTATAGATGAAATATGTATATACACACACATATACACAGATAAGACTATATCTCTATGTAAATACAGATACTTAAAATATATCCGTATATGTTTTAATTGTGGTAAAATATATAACAGAAAAATTACCATCTTAACCATGTTTAAGTACACAGGTCATTGGCATTAAATACATTCACATTGTTGTGCAGCCATCACCATCATCCGTCTCTGAAATCTTTTCATCTTGCAAAACAGAAACTCTGTCCTCATTAAACAACAACTCCCCATTCTCTCCTCCCCGCAGCCCCGCCGCAACCACCATCGTACTTTCCATTTCTTTGAATTTGGCTATTCTAGGTACCTCAAATAAGTGAAACCCTACAGTGTCTGTCCTTTTGTGACTGGTTTATTTCACTTAGCACAGTGTCCTCAAGGTTCATCTAATGTTGTAGGGTTACAACAACATTGTAGCATTGACATGGTTTCTTTGCTTTTTAAGGCCAAATAATATTCCGCCGTGTAGAGATACCACATTTTATATATCCATGTGATGGATACGGGTTGACAGACACGGGTTGCTCCCACGTTTTGGCTGTTGTGAATAATGCTGTTAGGGACGTGGGTGTACAAATACCTGTTTCAGTTCCTGCTTTCAGTCCCTTTGGAGCAAATGAGTTATTGATCCTTCTCTATTGACGCTTCTGTTTTCATGGACTCTTGCCTCACTCTTTTGATCATTTCGTGTTCCTCCCCCCGTCGACCTTTGGGCCATTTTTCTGGCAATGTCCCTACTATCAAGGTTCTCATACTTCAGTTGGACCCTCACAGAACTGCTGCCTGGAGAAAGCAGTTTGACAGCTGAAAAAATATGATTCATTACCACCTCCTACACACACACCAATTCCTGCGATTTTCTGAAGGTATACCGGTGGTTCCTAAATTAAAAAAGAAAATCTTTTGGTCATATGGCAGATTTTTGTAGCTATTGATACTCTGTATTTTGAAATTTAACTGTTGATAATAGCAGCTTCTTGATGTATCAGTCCTCTAATTGTGATATTGTTATCTGTTTCTTATTATGAAAACAATACATGACAATCGTAGAAAACTCGTAAGGTGTAGAAAAGTATTACACACAGTGGCACTACCTAAAAGCAACAGCTGTTAACATTCTGGTGCATAGGCTTCCAGTCTCTTTCATGTAAATTTTTACGTAGCAAAGATCATATTGTTTTGCCCTTTCTTCTTTGCATTTAATAATAAATATAAGAATTTCTGGCCGGATGTGGTAGTTCATACCTGAGTAGCTGGGAGATTGAGGTGGGAGGATAGTTTGAGCCCAGGAGTTTGAGGTTACAGTGAGCTATGATTGTACCATTGCACTCCCCCTGAAGGAAGACCCCATCTCAAAAAAAAAAAAAATTTCTTGGTTAAAAAGTATTTGCAAATATTTTCATGATTTTATATAGCTGAGAAATATTTATAGGGTGGTAATTAGCATAAATAGAATTTTTCCAGTTATAAAAATAATATATTACTTACAGAAAATGCCAACCATCTCAAGATTATAAAGAAGTAATAAAAAATCTAATGTCTTTGTCTGCCCTTTTTAAGCTTTTTAATTAAAAAAGGATACTTTTTTAATGTATCCTAATCCAGTCTGGAGACCACCTTGTCCCTCCCTTCGTCTCACTTTCTTTCTTACCTGGCAACATTAGCATCATGTTTACATATGATTTTATATTCAGCATTTGCACCCAACATTATCTTTTGTTATTTCCAATATCATGAAGCATTCTCCAAAAATCATGATTTAAGCATATGAGTTTTTACTGTGATCTGTTTAGTCACGTGCTCCATTCCACCTTTGGATGTTTAAGTTGTTCCCAATTTTATGCTTTTGCTAAGTGTGTCCTTGTATAGTTATCTTCCTATGTATCTGTGATTATTCCCTTACGAGATATGTATAAACATCTTAGGAGTCGAAACAGTTTTAAGGCTGAAAAAATACATATATTGCTGATTTCCTGAAGTGGTTGTCTCACCTCACTTCATGAACTTTCCTTTTTTTGGTTGTCCATCTTTGTGACTGGTGAAATGAATTTCAGTGTTTGCTCATGAAGTCGAGCATTTTTTCATATTAATTGGCCTTTCATATTTTTGTGTTAATTGTCTGTTATTACATTTTACCTTTTACATTCAAATACTATAAAGAATATTATCCTGTTACAGCTATTTTATTTTTTGCTTACCTTTTTATTGAGAGACTCTGTCACCCGGGCCGGAATGCAGTGTGCAACCATAGCTCACTGCAGCCTGGAACTCCTGGACTCAAGTGATCCTCCAACCCTAGCCTCTGCTAGGACCACAAATATGTGCCACCATGCCTTGCTAGTTTTTAAGTTTTTTGTAGGAACAGGGTCTCACTATGTTGCCCCAGGCTGGTCTCCAAGCCTTGAGCAATCCTCCTGCCTCAGCCTCCCAGAGTGGTAGGATTACAGGTGTGAGCCAACACATCGGGCCTTTTTTTGCTTACCTTTCAATTCTGTCTGCTGTTTTTTGACATGTAGGGGTTTTCCATTTTGTTGCAGTTGGATTACCTTGCCTTTTGTTACTTTTTTCATTGCTTCTATAAAGCAAAATCTTCTTTTCCCATTCCAAATTCAGAAATAATTTTCCACTAATTCAGTTTTCTTCCTTTTTTTTCTTTTATATTTAACTTTTAATCTCCACAGAATTAATTTTGGTGAATCTTATGAAGTAGGAGTTAATTTTACTTTTTCTAGAATATTATCTGGTTCTTGTGTTTATTCAGAATCCAGTATAGCTGTGACATGAACCAAAACAAGTGATTCTTCTTATTTCAGTGCCTTGCTTTTCCCATTAGGAAAAATGAGGAAGCCGTGAGTACCAGTGGAAGGAACGAGCCAGGAAGAGGGACTGGAACCATCTCAGAAGCCGTTCCCCTCAGCCTGGAACTTGCCCTGTCTCCTCGCAGATGAGGTAGGAGGCTCAGCACAGGCTGGCGAGAGCAGCCCACAGCAGGCAGTGAGGGTCAGTGGGCCTGTGAGTTAAGAAGAAGGTCGCACAGAGCGAGGGTCTCTGGGTCCTGTTTGACTTTTCCATGACTGGGATAAGTAGCCAGGGCTGGGCTAGTTGGAGAGTTCCTTGAACCTCAGGTGACAGTTGTAAGGCAGCACATGGTGAAAAAGAGTCCTAGCCTGGGAAAGTCCAAGATCTTGGGTCTGCTTTCAGTTCACTCACCTATCTCTGTGACATAGCAAAGTCTCTTAACTTCTTTAATTTTCTGATGAGTGGTATAGTTGCAGGAATGAAATAAAACTCGTCCTGATTACTCAGAGATTCATTTACTGATTACTCTTTCTGTGATCTGAATAAAGAGTACAACATCTCTCAAAAGGTAACAATTTGATATTTCAGGAAATTAGAGAAGTTAAGAGACTTTGCTGTATTATGCAGATAGTTGACTGACAGCTGAGCCCAGACCCAAGATTCATTTATAAAACAAAGGAGTTGAGAAGTACATACTCTGAGGTTTATCCTAAATAAACTAGTCTAGGTAAGTGGCTGAGCTAGGTTTGCCATGAATCAATCTGCTGAGTATATTTCTTGGTAACTAGTTCATCTTTCCTTAATTCAGTCAACAAATACGATACCAAGTTTAGTAAGATGATGACGGGTGTCATGTAATACTCCATCTGGAAGACTATGTGCTTCTCAGCTTCCCTAACTTTTCTTAATCTACCTTAAGCTTCCCTTCTGAAAGGTTTCTGTCTTTCCTAACAGTCTCTCCTTACCGCCAGCTACCTCTTGTGTTTAAGAATTTAAGGAAGATGAGCTAGGAATCAAGAAATACCCAGAACTGATTCCTGTCACTGGCCCCACCCTGCCACTTGCCCAGAGCTGTGGTATAAATTTTTTTAATAGGCTGAAATAAAGATATGAATAGTATTTTGGTATTAAGCATTGATAAAAGTAAAAGGCCATGAGATATACCTGCTCTCACCATGTTAATTTTCTATTATTGGTATTAATAAATTATTACTAACATATTAACAAGAATTGCATCAAGAAAAAAAGCAGCCGCAGGCCAAATCTTTTGAATTTCAAATGTTTATATTAATGTATTATATTCTAGAAAAGTAGAATTGTCTTAAGTAGCTTTGTAATATAAAGTCATCTATCAGCCCATGACACCTATTAGAATGTTTTAACCTTTGTCTCCCACTTTTTTGTTTCTAGACTGAGTGTACTTGGTCTGGTATTTGTGGCATAACTTACAGAACAC
The DNA here is from genome assembly GCF_000951035.1 of Colobus angolensis palliatus. Taxonomy (NCBI): domain Eukaryota; kingdom Metazoa; phylum Chordata; class Mammalia; order Primates; family Cercopithecidae; genus Colobus; species Colobus angolensis. The sequence continues at coordinate 3,481,702 of NW_012114955.1, read as the reverse complement.
ATAAGAATGATACAGATACTATTTAATGATGACCTAGTACAAGCTTAGATAGCTAAGGTGAAAGCTTCTATGGCCTTAACATTTTCCTCTTGAAGAATGTATTTGCTGTAATAAAATACAGTGACTACTTGAAATCTATAAACTTATGTGAGGTCTGGATAAATCTGAGCAACTTTCTTCTTTGTGCTCCAGGAACCCATGCACTATATATATAAATAAAGCTTAAGTAAACATCACTGCTGCAATCTGTGTTTTGTTTGATTATATTACGTATTGCCTGATCTTTAAATGATGATGAAAAATAACATAACCATGTTTTAACATAAACCTTGAATGGATATGAACTTAAGGGAAACAGTTTCTTGGATAATTAAACTTTATTTTCTCACCGTGCATTACTTGGGTCTTGTAATATTTTTTAAAACAGTCCTGGGGATTTATTTTTTAAGGCGTCCCAATGAATTATTAGTTCTCAAAAGAATTACTAGTTCTCAAAAGTATATTCCTGGGTTGATATATCCCCAAAACACTATTTTTAAACTGCTTAGTTTATTTTTCTTAGCATGCTCATCTGCTGCATAATTTTCTTTGCTATGGGTCACATGATTCCTCCCGTCCATAACTCACGCACTTAAAATTCTCACTTCCTGATTGAGCCATCAGATTACGTAAAATGTAAATCAGCCTGAATACCTAAGAGCAGGAATTTTAAGGGGGAAAATGCCGTCGTCTTTTCCTGTGTCATTATTAACCCCTAAATATCAGAGTGAGTGTCTGCTCACCTATTTGTATTTGGAAATGAGAGACTGTTAGGGGTTTTTCTTGGCCCTTTCCTTTCAGATTGAATCAGATTTTGCTGCTTTCCTTATAAAAAAATAATGTACCAACTAGATAGACGGTGGGAGTGGTATCGTTGCAGGAATGAAACCAAAAGGGTTCCGATGACTGAGAGAGATTCATGTATTTATTAACTCTTCTCATGACCTGAATGAAGAGTACAGCATCTGTCAAAAGGTAACAATCTGATATTTCAGAATTGCAAGTGGCCATTTAGCCTTTCTGCTGCCTGAAAAAAAGAAAGTAATTTCTAGCAGGCAGGATGACACTTGTTTTATCACGAATCTGACAATCCAGCACATTTTCTCAGAGCAGTTTTGAAGTTGTCATAGAAACAGCATGGCATTTGGAGGGTCTTTTTAGTAGTTCTTTAGCTAGAGTTAATTAATTGTATTAACTCTGGATGTTTTTCTTTTTACTCCTCTTCGACAAACAAGGGCTATAATTGCTCAAATATGTATTTTGTGTTCTATATTTTTTGGTGACTGTAGTTTAAAGACGTGATGTTTTGTAAGTGGTTTCAGTAAAGGTTATCAATTGATTTCAGACACATTAAACTTGGGTTTTTAATTTCTCTGTAAAATTGCATTATCATTGTAGCACCGGGATTTAGTTTTATTTAAGAAGTGAATCTGGGGAGATATTTGCACAAAATCAATTGTGGCTTGCTTCCACTGGTTGCAGCTATCCTTTCTTTGATTTTGGTGTATTTAGAAAAAGAACTGGGGAATGCAGAAGGGGAAATGTGTCAGGCTTACAGGAGAAAATTGTTTCTTTAAAAACGCAAGAGGCAGGCACAACACCAAAAGCATGTTCCATAAAAGAAATAAATTTGACTTTGTGAAACTTAAGAACGCAGTGCTCTTTGAAAATCTAAAATATACTTAAATAAATTCTCCCCTAGGAAGATTTGTGGGAACTTTTTATTGGTGGAAAGTAGGTTGGAGCTTCTATTATTAATAGTAAAACTCTGTGGCAGAAATTCTTGCCAATATGGCGGTTGGTGAGAAAGGAATCCCGTTTCTTGGGCAGGGAGAGGGTCAGAAGAAAGAATTGTCTGTGCTAGGTCTGGATGCTGGGACTTAAAAAGTATCAGATATACAGTGCTTTTTGTTTCCTTATATAAGTGAACCGAGAGATGTGACACTTCTGAAACGTCTCGTGAGTTTTGTGGTTTTAATGCTAATGCCACTATCCTTACTGTTCTGTGAGTATTTGTTCAGCCACGGGTGATTCAAGAGAGTTGGGGTAGCAGCGTGTGCAGCCAGCAGCAGTCCAGGTGCTAATGCAGCACTGGTGATGTCAGGAGTTACGAGACAGCGGTTTCAAAACACTGCAGTAAACAAGGTCAAAGTGTCCCGTTTCGCTGGAAGAAGGTTTGTTTTTATGAGCTGGACAGTACATGGATGAAGTAATTTTTCAAAACAAACTTTAAATTTATACATGTGTTTTTTTTTTTTCTTCCTTCTTTGGATTAAAAAAATTGGCCCGTTGAGATTAAATAACGGTTGTGTTTTTAAGCAGAATTATATTTCATATGTTTTTCCAGTCTTTTATTGATTTTCTGTTTTTCACAGAAGAAATGAAAATAACTTCTGATGTAGGGATTCTTAAATGCAGTTTTAGAGAGCAAGACAGGACCCAGTACCTTCAAAACACGGCAAGTGCAAGTCACAATGCCTAGTAAGATACTCCTTCTCATCTTGTGCCTTTGACTCTTACTTAGACAGACGTTTAAGTACGAGAAAGCTAATGGCGCAGATTCTGCTGACTGTGTGGCTCTCGTCTTAATGCGTTTTCCAACCTTGAACCTGAGAATGCCAGAGGATTGAGTCTCTGGACATTCATCTGAGCAGATATCTGCTGGCTGCCTGGTTCCTGAGCTAACAAGTGGGCGTCCCAGGCTTGTGTGTAGTCACAACAGTGGAGGTGCCACGTGGCACCCAGAGGTCGACTGGGGCTACCGCGGGGCTTCCCGATCCTCACAAGTGTGTCTTCAGTGTCTGAGATGAACTGGGAACTTGGGGCATCTTTAGAAGCACAGACATTTGGAGTTCCACGGCAAACCTGGATGTAAGCACTCACACAGCTTTTAAAGTGAAAGCAAGGACCCTGAGGAAGGAATTGCCGTCATCTCATTCCCGTCCTGCTTACTGGGCTGGGAAACAAAGTAAGTTCTGCTTGTTTCTTTGTTAGTCAGTCTCTCCTGCGTGTTTTTTCTTGCTAACATTATTAGACACTCAATATCTGGCAAATGTCAAGTTTTTTCCCCTTCATTGGGAAGTAGGATATAGTTTATTCAATAACTGATTGCTGCTTTCATCTTTTCCCTCTTCCCATATCTAGCGTGCCGGCTTGCTGTTCAGAGATAGGAAGAGATTGAAATTTATTATCAAGGAGAAAACAAAAAGTGTTTTGTCTTGTTTTGTTTTGTTTCTAAATGGTCCAAGAACTTTGCCATTAGGTAAATGACTATGACACAGACAAGGCGTTTTGCATGGTGTGACCAGGAGTACCTCTCCAGCAAAGCAGCCCCAGTTCGCCGCCCTGATTTCCATCTGGAAGCAGGCAGAGTGGGTTTCCCCAGGACTGGTGTTAAGGCAGAGGGTCCTTGTGCAGGAATTGTGCAGAAACTAGGTGGGAAGCTGTCATAGACAAGAGGCTGCAATTTAAAAACGCATCAGGAAATGGAAAAGAGCTGCAAGAATATCAATTATTTAATGATGTTGATCAAAACAAATTTAATATAAAAATGAGATACAGTGTATAGAGACCTAACCCCGTCAACAGCAACTAAACTTTTCTTTCATGTTAGAAAGTTTTGTGCCATGTAGATTTATGGAAAATGTGCTTAATTGCCTCTAGAAAATAATGAAGCGGCTTCGTCACCGCCATAGAAGATCCTGTGACACTAGCCTAATTCTGACACGTGGCTCCTGTTTCCCATTTTGTTTATTTTATGCTGATCCTCTCTCCAGGGATGTGATGTGGATTGATTAACTTGTAATACAAAGTTCTATGGTTTTTGAAAATGCAGAGTAAATAGAGATGAAGAGTGGTTTGTGATTTGTTATTAAATGATCTTCCCTTCTACATTTAGGACTGATTTTTACTGTAGAATTCTTTTTTTATTTTTTTGTTTGTTTTGTCAACTTGAACAGCAATACCTTGAAGGTAAAAGATGGGAGCACGACTGGAGTGTGGAACTGGAAAGCAGAAACTAGGGGTCTTACTTCTATGTCTAGTATGGAATATTGTGAATTTAAGGTAGAGCTTCTGTGTCCTGGGAATTCATATTTTATCTCAAAGTGGTGCTGATAGGACTGAAGGTAGCTGTATTTCATTTGAAACATTCCAGCCTCTTTATAGGAATATCTGTGAATTATTAATTCAGCAAACATCTTTAAGTGTCTCCTTTATGTATAGTGTTGTGGTTAGAGCTGTAATTGTTTCACAATTAAATTTACAGAAATTCAGTTTGTAAATGAAAAATTCAGAACAGTTTGAAAGAAGGGCGAATGAGCAGAGTATTACCATCAAAACAGTCTTGTTAAAGATAGTGCCAAGTGAGCAGGACTGTCCCTTCTAAGCTGCCCCTCCTAATTAAAGGGAAAGGTGGCTGCCATCTGTCTTCTTTCATTCAAGGCAGTAGGGGGTCTAGGGTAGAAGGAAGCAACCCCCCCTTTATTTTTCTCCCACTCTTTTTTATAGTCAGCTTTCTCCCTAGTCAGTGACCCAGAAGGTCATTGATGATCTGTCTGTCTCAGAATGAATAGTAACATAAGCATGCTTGGCACTTGCAAAAAAAGAAAGTTTATAACATGCACTGATCCATTTAAAGTTCTGCTTGAATTATGTCTGAGAGTATTGTAATCTCTGTGTTGGTGTCTCTGCCCTGTTTGTTACCAAGGGCACTACTGGCAGGAAAAGTGGGGAGTTTTACTTTCATTGATTTTGCTTTTCCCAAAAATGTTTACACTCCACTGGGCATAATCAGAAGATGGCAGCACGTGGCTGTGTACAGGAGATGTGGGGACGTGCAGGAATAGTATTCTGAACCAAAATCAGGGACACCTGTTAATGATGATACATCTATGTCATCTCAGGGGAAAGCGTGAACAAGCATGGCAACAGATGTCCAAGCTACTCAGTGGCGTGCTACAGCTTTTTGGACCAGTTATTGAAATAATTCACACTGTTTAGCTTTTGTTAAGCAATAAGCCTTTTAGCTTTTTTCTTGTAAGAATACGTTGCAGGAGAATTTAGTTAGTTTGGGGTCATATCTTAATTGCTTTGGAAATGTAGAATAGTCCTCCAACAAAATGATTGCATTTTCTTGCCTCAGTTTCCACCTCTCTAAATAGAAGAAATATCTGCTGCTTTTATAAATATATAAGAGAATATGAAATATTCTCCATCTTTCATAAGAACTGTATTATAACTGAAAAATTCTCAAATCTTCAGTTATGTTGATTTTCAATTTTTATATACTTAAGCAAGGTGTTAACAGTCTTCTAAAGAGATTCAGCTGTTACAAACCTTATTTCGTTCCCAAGTAGCAGATATGGACTTCTCAAAACATACTGGTTTTTAGAACTCTCTTTGTGACACGAAGTGTGGTATTTCTTTTTTTTTTTTTTTTTGAGACGGAGTCTCGCTCTGTCGCCCAGGCTGGAGTGCAGTGGCCGGATCTCAGCTCACTGCAAGCTCCGCCTCCCAGGTTCATGCCATTCTCCTGCCTCAGCCTCCCGAGTAGCTGGGACTACAGGCGCCCGCCACCTCGCCCGGCTAGTTTTTTGTATTTTTTGGTAGAGACGAGGTTTCACCATGTTAGCCAGGATGGTCTCGATCTGCTGACCTCGTGATCCGCCCGTCTCGGCCTCCCAAAGTGCTGGGATTACAGGCTTAGAAGTGTGGTATTTCTTAAACCCGTAACAATATATTTGGAGAGCTCAAATGTGAAAGTCATGTCTGTAATTTTATTTAGAGCTTTTTTTCCCCCCCCAAATTTGTCACCAACTTGCACCAACTTTTGAGCTTTCTTGGAAACATAGACGTGTTTATGTTGTTGTGTCTTGAGATGAACATGTGTGGGCTTCTGAAGACACTGAATGTATGACTGGATGATACCTGAAAAGTGGGTCACTTCCTAGTCAGTGAAGGGTACACAGGGCTGAACAGGCAGGGCTTTTTGGCTTTTTCCATGTTTTTGTTTTTGGTGTGTGTGTGTGTGGACTAATTTTAGATACTCAGCGAGGAACTTGACTGGCTATCCTTTTTAGCATGTGGTTTAAATTAATTTGGTTTTACCCATCAGTATTTATTTCAAGGGGACTAAATAAACACATTAAATGAAGCACTTAAGAACTTTCTTATTTTGACTATCCACAGCGGTGGGAAATCTCTATCCTTTGAGGGTAGGAGGAAGCCAGTAGTTAGGTCTCGTAAATATGGTAGGTGATCAAACCACTGATTGAAGTCATTGTTTCATGTTATAAACATGTGCGGAGCCAGCTACTACATTTCATTAGAAGGTACTGTAGATTCAAAAGTGAACGTGGGTCTGGCATTTCAGAAGGACACAGGTTAGTGACATAAACGACTGTAAAAAGAGGTAGCACTGTAGACTGATGTCCTGTAACAGAGGTGCACGTGTGTTGTTAGAGCCCAGAGGGGGTCAAAATAAAAAGACAGGGCACAGTGGCTCATACCTGTGATCCCAGCACTTTAGGAGGCTGAGGTGGGAGGATCACTTGAGGCCAAGAGTTCAAGACCAGCCTGGGCAACATAGAGAGCTCCCCATCTCTACAAAAATAAAAATAAAAAAAAAAGCCACACATGGTCCTAGCTACTTGGGAGGCTGAGGCAGGAGGATCACTTGAGCCCTGGAGTTGAAGGCTGCAGTGAGCTATGATCACACCACTGCACTGTAGCCTGAGTGACAGAACAAGATCCCATCTCTGAAAAAAATGGATGAGTGAATTAATTAAATTTCAAAATAGAGACTTAATGGAAAATGAGAATTGTTGTGTACATGATTTATGAAGCGGCTTACATAATAGAATTTTGGACATGAAAGCCCTGAAAAATAGCTTCCTATTTTAAGGATGAACAGACTGGGATTTATTTCTGAAATTCTATAATTCTCAGTCAGTTGTAAGGCTTTCATTATATAATAGACTTTTTTTTTAACCAACGGAAGTTGGACTTCTTCAAAATGTGAGGTCCAAAAAGGTTTTGGGTATTGTTTGAATCACTCTCTTCTCCAAAGTAGACTGTTTTTGAAAACTGATTCTTTCTGACATTTTAAAATGGAGTATTTTTGACACACTGAATGCACCGAAGCATTATATGTTGTGTTTATTGCCGAGAGTAGCTGTAGAGCTTGTGGGAGACAGTTAACTTGGAGCTTTCTTGCATAGGGAAGTATGGGGAGAGAGAAGGCTTCTGCACATCCCCTTTCATGTTATATTCTACAGGGAAAAAATTTCTATCCTGTAGACACTAGGTGACTCCCTTATGGATAATTTCATTTAACAATGATTTATGGGTGTTGCTCTATGCCAGGCACTGTTCTAGGAACTGATGCCAAGGCTCAGCTGATGGGCTACAGACATGAAGCCCTGTGCTCCTCAATGGCACTCTGTAGGTAGATACAGAGCCACCATCTACTGGGTGCTTCTCGTAAGTGTGACAGTGGAGGCTGGCATACAATGCTACCCTCAAAGAGCTTGAAGCTAAGGTTCTGTGCACAGATAAAATTAGAATAAATGCAGAGATGCTATAACAAGATGCCTTAGCAGAAAGAAAAACAAAGACTAAATGCAGAGAGAAAGAGAAATGTATAAAAGGTAGAGAGATAAACACACCACAAGTTCATAGAAAAGAAAGGTTGTGTGTTTATCTGTGGCTGGGATGCTCAAGAAATGCTTCATGGATAAAGAGCCTTTGAGTCAGACATTGAAAGAAAGGTAATGTTGGACTTGAGGACTTGGAGTATCCTCGTTGAAGGAAACATGAGCAAACGCATAGGTAGGGAAGGGCAATGCCAGGTACAGAGTGGGCAGGAATCGATTTGTAGTTGCTGGGCAATGGTGTGTGTAAATGACTAAGGAGAAGATCAGTTGGCAAAGGTCCTTGGAGGCCAGAACCCAGAGAGCCTTGAATGGCATGTAACTAAATGATTTAAACTTAAGTTACTGGGGAGCAATGGAAGAATTTGAGTGGCAAGAGTCCCCATCCTGAAGAGAGGCCTTGTCGGGGATCAGCATGTGGGTGCCTCTGGACTGTGAAATAGCCAGAGCTGGGAAGCCTTTTAGAGCTGCTGTAGTGGTCCAGGAAGGAGGTGGGGAGGGTCTGGGTGAGGGCAGGCCACTAGATGGAGAAAAAGAATTTATGAGATGGGATTTAGGAACTGCCTAGATAATAGGGGTTGGTTGATGGGAAGCAAAATGCCCCCAGAGATTTGAACTCAGGTGCCATTCATTATTTCTATGCCATCTGCTGGGCATTACATAGCTATTATCTCATTTAATCTTCTCCTAATCTTGTGGGTTCATATTTTCATCCTTATATCAGAGACGAGAAAACTAAGGCTCAGAGAAAGTTAGCAACTGGTCTAAAATTGTACAGTTAACAGGATCTAGAACAGGGACTTCAGTACAGGCCTCCCTGACCCCCAAGCCTGTGTTCTTTCTACTGTACTAGGCTTGGAAGACAGCGGACGTGAGAGTGAAGACAGTCTGCGTCCACTCTGGCATATTCAGCATAGGTGCTGGTGAGATTCCCACCTTTAGGTGTCCATCAAGTGGCTTGAGACATGGAGCCGAATCTCGAGGACATCGGGAGGATTGAAGGTCGAGGCTTAAAAACCATCTGCATCCTCATTTATTTATTTAGCAGTTATTTGTTGTGTCTTCGTAGACCAGCTTGGCAGCATGAATGCTGTGGTCAACAAGAGAAGTACGTCCTTCATAGAGCTGCCAGGCTGGGAGGGAGCCCTGATGGCGTGGCTTGAGCGTAAGGCAGGGAGGTGTGCAGATTGGCCATAGGAACTTACTGGCCTAACCTTGTCAGGTCAGGGAAGCTCTCTAGAGGCAGATGTGGTTCTCAACATGATACTCAAATGATGAGGACCCAGATGAAAAGTGGGAAAACGGCACATCCCAGGCCACGGAAGTAGCGCATACTCAGGCAGAGCAAGAGAAGAACACAGTGTCTTTAAATCAAAAACCACATGTGGCTGGAATGGAGGGAACAGCAAGGAGATTAGGCTAGAGAGGTGAGCAGGAACCAGAATAAGAAATGCCTTGGAAACTGTGAGAGGCTTGGAATTCACCTGTGAAGAAAAGAGTAGCCTCATCTGAATTCTTTGCCTCAATCATGGTCTCCAACAGAAGGTTAAATGGCTGTGGAGTCTAGAGGTTTTTCCCTTCGGTGTGGGCATCACCTCTTCTGAAAGGATGGTGTAATGGCTAATTGTATGTATCAGTTTGGCAAGGCCACAGTACCCAGATACTTGGTCAAGCACCAGGCTAGATGTCACTGTGCAGGTATTTTTTTTAGATTGAAGTTTAACATTTATATCAGTAGACTGAGTGAAGCAGATTATCCTTTGTAATGTATGTAGGCTTCATATATCATCAGTTGAAGGCCTTAAGAGAAAAAGACTGAAGTCCCTAAAGAAGGAACTCTGTCTCCAGACTCCCTTCAGACTCAAGACTGCAACATCAGCAGTCTTGGTCACACCTATAATCCCAGCACTTTTGGAGGCTGAGATGGGCGGATCACTTGAGATCAGGAGTTCAAAGATCAGGAGTTCAAGACCAGCCTGGCCAACATGGCAAAAACCCATCTCTATTAAAAACACAAAAATTAGCTGGGCATGGTGGCAGGCGCCTGTAGTCCCAGCTAGTTGGGAGGCTGCGGCATGAGAATCACTTGAACCCAGGAGGCAGAGGTTGCAGTGAGCTGAGATGGTGCAACTGCACTCTAGCCTGGGCAACAGAGTGAGACTCTGTCTTAAAAAAAAAAAAAGACTGCAGCATCAACTCTTCCCTTGGTCACCGGCATGCCCTGAAGATTGTGGATTTGTCAGTCCCTGTAATTGCATGAGCTAGTTCCTTAAGGTAAATATCAGTATCTACCCCTACCCCCACCACTCTCTCTCTCAATCTCCGTCTCCCTCTCTCTCTCCCCCTATTGGTTCTGTTTCTCTGGAGAATCCTGGCTAATGCAGATAGGAAGATAAAGAAATTTAAACTGTTCGACTCCCGTTGATATTAGCAGAAAGCTGCATCAGGCTTCTCTAGGTATTCTTGGTATATGTGTATATTGCTTTTTGTATAGATGAGAATAGTGAAGTACAGAAGGGATGCGATGTACCCACAGTCATGCAGAAGGTTGATGGGAGAGCCAAGGAGAAAACTCAGGTTTCAAACCTCTGGTGTAGTTCGGGTGCTTTCTTGCTATTTGGCCCTCATGTTTTTATTAGCAAGGTAATAAAGTTACTGAGTTTGCCGTGCATAATTATTGGTAATGTTTATGGAATGTTCTCTGTATGTCAGGCACTGTTTTAGTTGCCCCACAGGTGTTAATGATTTTAATCCTTACAACTACCTAATGAGATAGGCAATAATAGTATCCCATTTTACAGATTTTAAGCAATGAGTCCTGAGTGATAGAGCAGGACTGAAGACTCAGGCAGCCTGTCTGCAGCGGTTGTGCTGTTGACCACTCCACCGCTTCTCAGCTTAATGCCCTGGGCACAGCTTTTCATCTCTCCCTTTGGAACCATTGTCCAGAATATTTATGATGGTAGCGCGCTCTTGGTAGGACTTGTATTGAAAGAGAAAATGCTTACAAGTTATTTTTCAAGAGGCCCTCCGATAATACTTCTTAGCGCCTTGAAAAACAGAAAACATTCCCATTACAGCAACATTGTAGACCTCCTGCTGGAGTATATTTTTAGCAACTAGACTTTGCTGTCTAGCCTAGTGACACTGGCGGGCATCTGATTTGCCCAGGGTTATACAGGAGTGTGATAAAGTGGTGATATGAGTTGGCTCCTGATTCAGCACTTTGGGGTGTGTTCTGGGGGAGAAGATAGCAAACCTCTTTGTGTGTGTCCCTTGGTTCTTTGAGAGAACAGTCATCATAACTCCCATTTATTAGGTCTGTTGTGTGCTAGATGCTGTTTTAAGTGCTTTATAAACATTGTCTCATGGAATCTTCTCAACAGCCCTGAAGGCTGGCATTACCATCCCATTTTACATATAAAGTAAGCAGTGATTAAGGAGTTAAGTCACATTTCCAAAGCAAGTAGCAGAACCAAGGATTAAACCTCATCTGAATGACTCCAAGCCAGTGCTCTTGGTCACTTGGCTGTGTCTATACTGGGTATCTATACTGGAGCTCACCATTCTTCCCCATAGACTGTGAACTCCATGAGGGACTTTATCGATTCCCCACCATACTTTGCACCTGCCAAGTACACTACCTGACACATAGTAGGTGCTTAATGCATGTACAGTCATGTGTCACTTAACAATGTGGATAGACAGTTTTGTCATTGTGTGAACATCACAGAGTATACATCCATAAACCTAGACGGTGTAGCCTACGACATCCCCAGGCGATATGATATGGCCCTGCTGCTCCTAGGCCACAAACCTGTACAGCCTACACTACGAATGTACTGAATACATTGTAACACAGTGCTAAGTGCTTATATATCTAAACATACGTAAACATAGAAAAAGCAAAGCCCCGCAGTGTGTTACAATGGCTACGGTGTCACTAGGCAATAGGAATTTTCAGCTCCACGTAATCTTACCGGCCCACCATCATGGATGTGGTACAACATTGACTGAAATGTTATACTGCACATGACTGTATACGGAGCAACTAACAGACCCATTGTGTTCTCTGTGATCGCTTCCGAATGACTACAGGGCCAGGGCCAAAGAGCACAGGCCTGTGAGTGCGTTATGGACTCATGTGGGTTTAGCCCTCACGATAGATATGAGCATATCGTAATGAGTATATCTAGTGTGTGAATGTATATCATAACTTATCCACTTTATGGATGTCATAATTTATCCATTTTAGTGATTCCAAGACATTGTATCTATCTGTGCTTTTTGTTGTTGTTGTTGTTGTTGTTGAAATGGAGTCTCACTCTGTCACCCAGGCTGGAGTGCAAATGGTACGATCTTGGCTCACTCCAGCCTCTGCCTCCCCAGTTCAAGCCATTCTCCTGCCTCAGCCTCCTGAGTAGCTAGGACTACAGGCACACGCTACCACACCTGGCTAATCTTTGTATTTTTAGTAGAGATGGGGTTTCACCATGTTGGCTGGTCTCGAACTCCTAACCTCAAGTGATCTGCCCGCCTCAGCCTTCCAAAGTGCTGAGATTACAGGCATGAGCCACTGCATCTGCCCTGTAGCTATGCTTTAAGACAGGCCTCTCAGCCCGGACCGGAGTCATGTAATACATGGCTTTGTCAGTAGCTCTCCTTTCCACAAAGAAGTCTTGATAATCTTATACTCATCCCTGCCATTAGGATTCAGGACCAATCTTTTATAGCCTGTACACCACACCGGTCTAGGACAGCACCTAAGTAATACTTACGCTATAAAAAATTCATCAAGTTATATATTTTTTAAAACATCCCCAAAATTATCTTTTTCCTCTACTGAGAAGAATTTCAGGATCCCCTCTCTCTCACTGCCTCTCTTCACACACACCTACCTTAGTCTGTCACCTCTTTCGTAAACATATCTTCTTTAAAAAAAGAAAGAAAAGGCAGTACATGCTTTGTAAACTGAAACTAGATTATTTATATTTGTAGCATTTTTTTCTCCTTGAGGTTAATTTCCTTTGCTTCCCATAACTGGAAACCAATGATTCACTGCCATTATATAAGCTTATTTTTCCTCTTGGAAATAGTAAATTATAAGAGGTTTGACCAAAAAATACACATCAAAATTAGGCAGTATTCGGTGTTTAGCCTCCATCTGCCTTGTCTTCTTGTCTTTAGTTGTGCAAGTAGATGCTGATGATTTCTGGCAGAGCTAAAGTAAATCATGTGAATTTACTTTTTTGTCTCATAAAACAGATGGCATGGTCTAGCTCTGAGCTTGTATGTTTCATGAAGTACATGGGTCTGAGTACATAGTTATTTTGTGAGCCAAGGTTTACGCCTTCTTTTATAATTTTCTTTCACTGAAAACTACCTGAGCTAGAAACTACATTTTTGTCAGTGTAAGAAGCTTTAGAATCTATATCCAGACTAAGGCCACGGAACAATGTAGATTCACTCAGTAAAAACTCACTAGCGGCCTTCTTTGTACTAGACTTGTCACCTTTGCTTGACTTTGAGAAGGTTCAAAACTAGGGCAGTTTATGTTTGGGAATGACCAGTCAAAATAGCAAGACAGACATAGGCAAGGATGTAATTTTTTTAAAATTTAAGAGGGGAATGGTGGAGCATGAATCAAAACAGAAGGTAGTCTTACCTTCTTAGAACTATAAAATAAATACATTTGAAAAAGGCACCCTCTCAACCTTCCGAGAGTCAGAATTTTTGCTGCCACCCCTCATTTTAAATCTATTCTGAATTTTTTACTCTTTTTTTAGTAAGGAGGAAGAAAAATTTCTCCTGAAGAATTCATTGGAAATTAAAATTGACTTGCGTATTTTGTATTCTTTGGAATGTGATGAAGACTGATTTGAAAGGGCAGTGCTGAATTTGGTCAGGCAAAGGAAAGGAAGACGGTTACATGCAGTCATCCTGCCTAGCTCATCCCCGCCACGATGGAGAAATGGGGTTGCTTTTGTTGTACTTTTTTCATTTCTTTTCTTGCCAAGCCCAGTGGCTTCTGTTATAACATGTGGCAACTTCTCCCTTGGAGACTGACTCAGTCCAAGTTACCATAAGATTTAGGACCAGCTACAAAGACATTTCTTCCCCTAAACCTGTGCCAAATCTAAATCAAACTATCTTCTCCTTAGCCATTCAAATAGCTCCAGCTCTTATATAAAAATACGAGAAATACATAGGCCTCTGTTTGTTTTATTCCTGTTCAAACAGATAAACAAGGCACATCATGCCTCGTGTTGCTTTGAGCTCGATCACTTCCTCCTAAAACAGTCTTATACTATGTTCATTTTAAGAATTGCAACTTAGGTGTTCAGGAAGGAAGCAGACATATTCTGAGAGCATAGTCATTGTCTATGGTCTCAGAATATGTTTGCTTCCTTCTAGAACGTCTGAGTTCTAGAAACTGCGTACAATAAACTGCTGTCAGTGCTGCTGGAGGAAGGAAGACTAATTCTGACATCACTGGCCTTCAACAGGTGTGGCTCTGAGCTTCTGGGCCTCAGAAACCCTGACCTCTAGAGGCTGGGGGCCAGCAGGGCAGGGAGGTGATCTCATCGTGGATGGCCACAGATCATCCACCTGCCAAACAGTTAACCCTGAACAAGTCACCTCAATTTATTTTGCTTTTAAAAAAGAAAGTCTGCAAAATAGAAAAAAAAAAAATTCTTCATAAATAAATTTGTTCTGATCTGTAAATAGCCTGGTCATTTCCCCCTTGGCATTAGATGCACATCGTGTAGGCACATTTTAGTCATCCTTGCTCAAGTAATTATATTCCATAACCAACTTTATTAGCATAAATTAACTTCCTCATATTTTTAGCAAGAGTTACTTTCCTTCATTGGTTAGCTTATTGTTTTGAAATATGAATTACTTCCAGCACAGTTCATTTTTGTGGATGGCATTTCTTTTTAATTTATAATTATTTGACATATACAAAAGATGGTATGTAACATACAAGTAAACTCTAAAGCACAATTTTAAAGGTGCTGCAGTGAACCACCATCCGACTTAAGAATTGGCTCATTACAAATACTTGGATATCTCTCTAAGCATCTTATTCCTAGCATTTTCCTGCTTTCCCAGTATTCTGAAATTTGTATTCATAATTCTCCTGATTTTTAAACAAACATATATATATATATATATATTTTTTTTTTTTGAGACGGAG
>NW_012114955.1:3417553-3466675 GCF_000951035.1 Colobus angolensis palliatus | reverse complement strand
TAGCCAGGATGGTCTTGATCTCCTGACCTCGTGATCCGCCCGTCTCAGCCTCCCAAAGTGCTGGGATTACAGGCTTGAGCCACTGCGCCTGGCAACAAACATATATTTTTATCACAGTGTAATGAGTAAATGTGTGTTGCTAAAGGCATTTCGAGACATACAAAAATACTATCGGACTATGCATGGTCTTTTTGGAACTTGAGTTTTTTCTCTATATTTGCAAAATTCACCCATGTTTTCAGGTATAGCTACAGTTCCTTCATATTGCCAGAATATTCTAGTATGTAAATATATCATAATTTATCCACTATCATGTTTATTGAAGGGGGGTGGGAAACAAGGAGCTCTCTTTTCAGACATGTTGAGTCTAAGATCTCTATTAGAAATCCGTTGGAAGTGATGACAGGCAGGCGGATGCTGTTATTCAGGAGAGAGGTCTGAGATGGAACTAACAGCGTGGAGATGGCATCTAAAGCATTGTTTTCCCGACTGTTCTTAGAATGATGGGCTACTTAGCCCATCAGCTGAGATTTTTGTGTTAACATTTTTTTTTTTTAATTTCTTAAAGGTCTACCTGGTGTTTTTTGTTTGTTTGCTTTTTCCCAAATCTGCCTGATCACTTTGCTGAGGTGTGACTCGTAAGGGAGTAAACGAGGAGAGTTTGAGCTTCAGAGAAAATGGGGGGAAGTATTTTGCCAGCCCTCATGGAGTTTTGTGAGATCCAAATGAAATGCTAGATGCAAATTTGCTTTGTAAACTGAAAAAAGTTATACACTTAATTATTATATTTGATGATGGTACCTTGTTGGGTTCTGCTTAATACCTCATATTCACTGAGTGCTTACTTCATCTGTATTAACACATCTCATCTTTATAACAATCTGTGAGAAGCAGGTAGTGTAGATTCATATTTTACAGAGGAAACTACAGCTTATAAATGGTAGACCCAGGATTTGAATTCATAGAGTCTGCTTCTAGAAGCTGTGTTCTTAGCTCCAGTGCTATACTGTCATACTGATTTCCTGCCTACCTTCTCTCCTTCCTTCCTTCCTTCTCTTCTTCCTTGCTTCCTTCCTTTCCTTCCTTCTTTTTTTTTTTTTAGACAGGGTCTCACTCTGTCACCTAGGCTGGGGTGCAGTGGCATGAGAATAGCTCACTGTGGCCTTGACCTCCTGGGCTCAAGTGATCCTCCTGCTTCAATTTCCTGAATTACTGGGACTACAGGCACATTCCACCATGCCTGGCTAATTTTTAAATGTTTTGTAGAGATGGGGTCTCCCTGTGTTACCTAGGCTAGTCTCAAACTCCTGGACTGAAGTGATCCTCCCAACTCGGCCTCCCAAAGTTGCTGAGATTCCAGGTGTGAGCCACCACACCTGGCCATGCTGTCCTTCTTTAAATGACAGGTTTCTTCCCACTCCTTCAGCTTCCAGAGTACAACATTTTAGGGTCACATTGCAACATGTCCGCCTTGAACCCAGCTACAAAAATCCTACCCCAGGCAGTGGGCCCCCAGCAAAGGGCTGTGTGTGCTGACCTAGTTTCACCACCGACCCCAGCCGCAGACCTCACAGGGCACGGCTCACCTGCCAAGTGCCCACTCCGTGCTTGTTGAAAAATGGTATCTGCTTGATTTCAGTTATTTGCCTGAAGCCACCCAATAAGTCAGTAGTGGGCCAGAGAATAGAAACCAAGTCTCCTGCCTTTCAAGTGTCACATTTGTTCTGTGTTAATAAACTATATACCTCCAGGGGATCTGGCAGAAATTTGAAAGTGCCTAATTTTACTGCAGTAAATACTTAAGAATCCTTTTTAAAGCAAGGAAGTCAAGCCCCCGCCAGGGAAAACGCGACCTGCTCTGAGGGCCTTTGACA
The DNA here is from genome assembly GCF_000951035.1 of Colobus angolensis palliatus. NCBI lineage: Eukaryota > Metazoa > Chordata > Mammalia > Primates > Cercopithecidae > Colobus > Colobus angolensis. The sequence continues at coordinate 3,464,801 of NW_012114955.1, read as the reverse complement.
AACTGACATGGGCACTAGGACTCGGTCATGGATCATTGGCCCCTGATTCTGTCTCCCACTGAGCATCCCAAAGGGGTTGAGGCCTCTGCTGGAGCCACTAGGCTTCAGCCGGGCCTGGAAATGTTCTCAGAAATGAAACTGGAATGCACGATGTCCTGGATTCAGCAGGTCACAGCCGACTGCCACCAGGAGGTGTGACGGAGAAGGTTCCATTTATGCAACACTGTGGTGATACAGGTCAGGACCCAGGGGAATTAGCTCAGCCATCTGAATTGGCACCTCTCTGCTTTTCTCGCTGAGTGACAGGTGCTTTGCAGTTGGCTTCAGATGTTTGTGAATGTGCTGTGCTTCCTAAAGCCGTGTCAGTCAGGAAGAAGATGTAGGCATTCAGGAGGTGGGAGAAGAAAATCTGAATTAGAAACAACTTGAGGATGGAGAACACAGGGGGAGGGATGGGTTACCTTTGTCATCAGAAGAGCGCCAGGCAGATTTTAGTCCCTCAGCTAATAATACCATTTGAAAAATTGATGGAGAAATGTAACTGGAAGGTTTCAGCAAGACGAAAGCTGCATCTCCAAGGCTGGATTCTGTGTGTTCAGGTGAGAACTGGGTGTGAGTGTAATTATCAGAAGGGAGGGTTGTCACAGGAGGTGCACGATATGAAGAGTCACAAGGGGATGCATTATTCCCATGAGTTCTCACAGTTCCCAGGGCAGCCACAGATGGTAGTAGTTTATGTCTGTCTGTCTTGACAGAAGGGCAGTAGGCAGTTGTGGCAAGAAAAATGGACCAAATGAGGGCTGCACTCAGCAGGTTAAATTTGCTGTCAGTAAGTGTTCCTAGGTGAGATGCTTCAAAACTAGAATGCTCTGCTGGGACTTTTCTTCCCCTTAGAAAAGTTCTTTGGACGAGGCGCAGTGGCTCATGCCTATAATCCCAGCACTTTGGGAGGCCAAGGCGGGCAGATCACCCAAGGTCAGGAGTTTGAGACCAGCCTGGCCAACATGGCAAAACTCCATCTACTAAAAATACAAAAATTACTCATGCCTGTAATCCCAGCATCTTAGGAGGCTGAGGCTGGCGGATCACAAGATCAGGAGATTGAGACCATCCTGGCTAACACGGTGAAACTCCTTCTCTACTAAAAATACAAAAAATTAGCCAGGCGTGGTGGCGGGCACCTGTAGTCCCAGCTACTCGGGAAGCTGAGGCAGGAGAATGGCGTGAACCCAGGAGGCGGAGCTTGCAGTGAGCCGAGATGGTGCCACTGCACTTCAGCCTGGGCGACAGAGCGACACTCTGTCTCAAAAAGCCGGGTGTGGTGGTGGGTGCCTGTAATCCCAGCTACTTGGGAGGCTGAGGCAGGAGAATCACTTAAACCTGGGAGATAGAGGTTGCAGTGAGCTGAGATGATGCCACTGTACTCCAGCCTGGGCAACACAGTGACACTCCATCTCAAAAAAAAAAAAAAGAGGGTTCTTTGTTCACACTTTCTCTGCGCTGCAGCAAGTGACTTTGGTGCCGTATCCTGCAGCCTGTGTCGGTGTCTGGGACTTTCTCGACGGCAAGGCAGGCCGTGCATGAGGCCTCTAGGACCCAGGGCTGCCTCCCAGTGCCGATGGCCCTGCACTCTGTGAGCTTCGGCAAGCCAGTTCGGCCCGCTTCGCCTCAGGTTCCTTGTTCCTATGTGCACACGTTGCTCGTTTGGAGGATTAATAATGATGGGGAATGTAAAGTGCGGTTGGTTTTGCTGGGGAAAGAGCAGGGAAGTGGAGACCTAGGCAACGTGATGTCACCTCTTTGATGAAATCCAAGGCCTCTGTCAACACCGGTGCCCTCGTCCTGACATTGTGGGGTTTGTGGCATGATTGGAGAGGCCTCGCATGCTCTCTAGGCAGCCCTTGTTAGTGCCGCCCAACTAGCTGGGAGATCCAGAGTTTCATGAGAACCCTCCCTCAGTGACAAAATCCGCCTTCCTCGCTGTCAGGCTCAGGTTGTCCTGTGCCCCCACTGAGCCTGCTCATTATTGATTAATGAACTTGTAAAATGAGAAGTATTGTTTTACCAGAAGCTACATGTTTATGTGGGTGGTAAAAATGAGAAGAGTTGCTTGAGAACTGGTTCTCCTTTCCATGAGTATATCCAAAGTTCAAATCTGGACTTTGTGGTTATAAGACATGTTGAGTGAATAAAAATGAAGGAAATGCTGGGCATTTATCACATTTTTTTTTTTTTGAGACAGGGTCTTACTCTGTCACCCAGGCTGCAGTGCAGTGGCACGATCTCGGCTCACTGCAGTCTCCACCTCCTAGGTTCAAGTCATTCTCGTGCTTCAGTCTTCCAAATAGCTGAGATCACAGGCATGGGTCACCACACCCAGCTACTTTTTGTATTTTTTGTAGAGACAAGCTTTCACCATGTTGGTCAGGCTGGTCTTGAACTCCTGGCCTCAAGCCATCCGTCTGCCTTGGCCTCCCAAAGTGCTAGGCTTACAGGCATGAGCTGCTACGCCTGGCCTTTCATGATTCTTAAACTGTTGACTTACAGAAACGTAGACCTGTATGAACACACAGATCACCTGAGAGGTCCGTCATAGAACTACCTGCTGTCATGGGTGATGTACAGATAAAAACATGGAAGATCCAGAAACTAGTCATTTCATTCGTAATCTCTGCCGTAAGTAAACATTTTAGTTTAATGTTAAAAGGTCACTCAGAGTTATTATGAGATTTGATGAACTCATGGCTATAAGGAACCTTGAACTGTATGAATGAAAGATGAAACTGCAAAGGCACTCCTATTCACTACAACCAGTGCAGTGGCTGTCTCTGCCTTTCTTTTCTTTCCCTCCTCCCTTCCTTTTTCTTCTGTGTTTTCTGGCACGTTCCTCTCACTTTCCTCTCCCTTCTACCTTATTTTTTTCTTCCTTTCGTTCTCCTTCCTCTCCCTCTTTCTGGCAATAGCAGTTATTTTTAAATTTTTATTACTTTTTTTTTTTCTTTGAGACCAAATCTTGCTCTGTCCCAGGCTGGAGTGCAATAGCATAATCTCAGCTCACTGCAACCTCCACCTCGGGGTTCAAGCCATTCTCCTGCCTCAGCCTCCCGAGTAGCTGGGATTACAGGCACCTGCCACCACACCCGGCTAATTTTTGTATTTTTAGTAGAGACCAGGTTTCGCCATGTTGGCCAGGCTGGTCTCGAACTCCTGGCCTCAGGTGATCCGCCCACCTCAGCCTCCCAAAGTGCTGGGATTACAGGCGTGAGCCCCCACACCCAGCCCCAGCATTAGCAGTTTTTACACAAGAAGAGCATAGGCATGAATCCTGCCTTCATGGCACTTACACACTAGCAGAGGAATCTGGCAGCAAATAAGCACACAAAGGCAGCTGCAGGGTATGATGTGCCGTGACGTAAAGGGACAAACACCATGAGAGTCTAACTAAAGCCTGGCATGTGTTAATCCTGTGTACCTATTCAGAAACTAGGGTTCATGACAGTGCTTCTGTTGTTACCTATTAGAAGTAGCTTTGTAAATATAAAGGTTGTAGTTTTGTGAAGCTATCTAGTACAGAGGCACTCTGGGAGGTTAGTTAGCATTATGGAGTTTTTTCATAGAAAGGATGGATAGATCCTAACAAGCAAAAGTGGCAGAAACTAGTTTTTCATGTGTGCATTGTAGGATTGAAAGATAACTGTGGTTGAGTGTGATAAACTGAAACTTTTAAAAAATATATATTATTTTTTACAAGTTAAGTTAGAGCAAGATAAGCTGATTCTCTCCCATTTTCTAAAGAGGAATTGGAAAAGGGAGAGCTCGTTTATGTGGTATTCACAATAGCATCTGTTCCTGAAGAAAATTCTTGGAAAAATCTCATGAGTGTTCTCAGACTGAAAACAGGGATCCAGTCTGCTGTTCATGCAGGACTCGGGAGGCGAGCGAGCATGTGATACCAGGAAAGGTCCCATCCCTGCCCTGCTGGGGAGCCCTCGGTGGCGAGGTGGCGAGTTCAGGCTTCACTTCAGAACATGGATACTGCTGCGTAGGTGCTGGAAGGGTGCTGCATGGGTGCTGGAAGCTGCTTGGCACAATGCATGTCCTGTTTCTTGCCACTTGGAAAGACGACTGTGGAAGTCAGGTCTTCCCAGTCCTCACCAGTAAAGCAAGCAACGAATGCCTTCAGTCCAGGCTTTAAATTCTCTGGATCTGTCTTTGGATACCCGGGGAACAAGTCTTGTCTCTTCTTAGGCCCTTCTGACTAAAAGCAGCCAGGACTTTTAAACTGACTAATTTTTAAAGATTTCCAAATAGAGGAGAAAATTAAAGCAAAACTTTATGAAAGCTGAAAATGATCTTTCTAACTTTTCTCATTCAGAGTAGAACACTGGAGCATTGAAAGCTTGCTCATGTTTGTGATTGATCACATATTTTAAAAATTGTAAAATAAAGACCTCATTTTAATTTAAAAGTTCACTTCATCACCATCATTTCCACGAGGTTCTAGGTCTTTTGTGAACAAATTAAATACAGTGCTTTCTTTATAACATGAATTAAATCTAGATCCCAATGATATTTGGCACCTTCTAAATACCCAGATGGCCACTGCATTTGCCTTGAAGTGAAGACGTGTGTAGAGTTTTAATCACATGTTTTATTTTTTCTCTTTTAAATATCGCCTTTTCAATAGTTGCTTGTTAATGAATGACTGATTGTTTACTGCAGTTTATAATCAGGAATGTGAACATTAAAAAATTCTAATCAGGATACAGGTTGAAAAACACTTTCCCTCTCATTCTCTTTCCTTATGCTAGAACAATAAAAATAAATTGTCCTTCCTTTGGAAACATAATAGTTTAAGAAATTTTATCATTCTCTTCTTGAAAACTTAAGTTTAATAAAACAGTTCAGAGGAAACTTAATTATAGTTCTTATACTACAAAAAGCTCTTATAAAAACAGGGGTAGGGCTACAATAAATTTCACCTCTTGAGCACAACCACCACTTGAAAAAGATGTAGTTAAAAAATTATTTTTGCTTTATCTTCTCCATTGTTTAATGCCTGAACATACTTGGATTTTTTAACAGCAGGAACAAGACACAAGACTTTGTTAGCTACCCAGGTAAGATCATTTGAGTCCAAAAACCAGATTCCAGAACAGACAGCAGATCCCTGTTGAGGACATGGGTTGTCAGGACAGCCTGGAGGCAGAAGGGTGGATTCTTTTGTAGGTGTCATAAGTGACATTTTGGATCAGATTTTTAACCCTCTTTTGTTTTTTAATATGAGTAAATCTTCATAGCAGATTATTCTCATGAAACAAGACTGATACTATGACCTCAGGGAAAGAGTGCTTTGGGGGGGAACTGCTTATTCAATTAAGCGAAGAAAGAGCTGATAAAAGGGGCTGAGTGTCTCAGAGCTGTTGTTTCTTCTGAACTTTTCCAAATAGGAGCACAGAAGTCCTGAGAACACTGCCTCTCTATATGTTGTGCTCAGTCCACACACTGCCAACACATGTGCATACACACACACACACACACACACACACACACACACACACACACACAAGACAACCCCTCCAGCCTATGGTTTTCCAGAATTAACTTTCCCAAAGTACCTTGAGCACTAGGAGTTCAGACTGGGGTTTGGGTTTGGTGACAGCTGTCAGTGCTCCAAAGGCAGAGAACTGAACTTAGGGCAAATCTGTGGCAACAGAAAGCTCTTTTCTGTTCCATGAAAGTCGTGGATGATGCTTTCAGATCCTGTCTGCAAATTGCCCAACATCACATTGATAATGGAAACAAATGATCTGACACTCACATAGCTAAATATAATTTATAATTTTGATGTGAGGTTGAAACATGAAAGATCATGCTTTTCAAACTGCTTTGATGACTTACACAGACAATTCATTTTAGATAATGGTGAGTTAAGACTGGCAGCCTCTGAGCGTTTTTCACTCATTTGTGCAAACACCTGCAGTTGGGTACTAATGCACATGTTTAATTGCTTAAACTTAAATTATAAAATCCCTAAAAGGATGTTTTTCTCCTAGAAAATAAGTCAGGTCTCTTGCAAAGACTGCCTGCTTTCATGAGCTTCTTGTATTTCCCGGGATGCTTATGCGCCAGCCCCTGTTAGAAAAGGTCTGCTTTTAAACACAGGAAGTTGAGCCCTTCAGGGAAAGTGCCGATGTCTGAACCATCAGCAAAATCACTACACCCATTCCCTGGGAAGTCTAGTTCATCAGAAACAAGTTTAATTCGGGAACTATAGTTTATCCAGGTTCCGTGAAGGCAATTAGCACTGGGCAAGGGCTGTTTGATCAGCCTAGAGACACCGCCTTTACGCCTAAAGCTCCAGTCATTTGTCTCTGCTCCCGCCGACTCGCAGCGACCACAGAAGACATCAGAACTGGATGAAAATGGCCCTGTCCCTGCGACAGAGCAGGGCGCTTCTGGCTTGCGCCTTGTTATTTGTCCCTCCAGTGGTTCCTAGCTGTTGTGACGTCAAGGCTGCCATTCAGAGCAGAGAAAAAGGAAACCGTGGCCTCTCTCCGCATCAGTGGCCCGGACAAGCTGTTGTTTCTCAGGCATCCAAAGCGCTTTCTGTCTGGCAGAGCTGTGCATTCCATGCCTGGGTGACCTGGTTAAATGGAGGAAACCAAATGCTATCTGCTGAATGCTCTCCAAAACAAGCATTCCGCCCTGTGCGTCTCAAGCAGAGGCTTCACTGCCTGTGAGGACTGTGAAGGGAACAGCAGCACTGCCTGCATTTGCCGCTGGCATATTCAGCTTCTGGTCAGAGTCTTAAAGGAGAAACTAACATCCTCAATGGCTTCGATTAATACACACTTCACCAATGTCTTTGTGCTGCCTTTGGGGTCAGTGCTACAAAATCCTTTTTTAAAAAAAGGATTTGGAATCACAGGCAGAAGTTCAAAACTGCTGAACTGCCACCTCTTCCTTCCCAATCTCACTTCGGCTCACGCCATTCCCCAATTTCAGATTTCTGAATTCCAGAAAGGTTCTTGTGTATGTGAATATATGAATCCTCCACGGTGCCTTACTGAATGTGCGTATGTTTTGCACACACATGAGAAAGACTCACAAGTGTAATGCGTGGATCCCAACTCCATTATTTTCTTAATGAAGAGTAACACTTTGTGCTTTTCAGAGAAAAGGAGCTATTTCACAGTGTCGCAGAACTCTCTTTAGGAGCAACCAAGATCTCCGTAGCAAACATCAATCCTGCAAAGCCAAAAGCTCACAAATAAAATTGTGATCACTTAGAGTGACTGCCTTAGAATTGACCAACTTCAGACTAAATTTTCTGAGGACATACCTTCTTGGGTTTCTTTCTGGCATGGGGGACTATTTTATTAGATTCTTGGATTTGATTATAGTCACCAGAAAAAGCAAGGTATAACAACCACACTTTGTGTTCCAGAGTTGTCTTAGTTAACTCAATATGCATTTGAGGTTTAATGTTACAAATCCCATTAAATCTTTCTCAAAATAGCCCTTCTCTGAACCTTTGATGGAAGAATATTTGCAGGAACCAAAACCATTTGATATATACACTGGTATATGTCAGGAAGGATCGTGATACAGGGGTGCCTTTGAAAAGCGGGTTATTACAGGACAGAATTCTTCCAGGTCCCTGACTCTTGTCTTCTGAAAAAAAGGTGGAGATCTTCAGATGTCTAGATAAAGACAGAATGGATGGAGTGAATTACGTAAAGTTAGGATTTAGACTGAGGGTCTACAGGGCTGCAGTCTAGTTTTGCCTCGACAGTTAGACATGCCCAGGGTCTGGCCTAATACCATACAAATGCCATATCCACACTGGCATTGACACAGTGGGGGGAATGGGGCATGGGGGTGATGAGCAAGGCTTCTTGCTGAGTGCTTTGGTCTGGGTGAGCCTGAGATCTTGAAATGAGAGAAAAACTAGGACATTACTTTCCATCGTGGGCTGAAGAATTAGTTCTTTCTTGTTGCCTACTATTTGCATATCAGTTAATCATTTTCTTCTTTTTGCCTATTACTACCATTTCAAAAGGCACTTGTTATCTGACGATAACTGATACAGGACCACTACTACTATTTTAAGAGGATTGACTTAAAACTGAATCAAACATTTAAAAACAAACACTTTTTTTTTTTTAAGATATTATTGGGACTAAGTCCTGAGAAAACTAAAACAAAGGTTGAAGCTTAGTTAGTTTTATATAATAGAAATTTGGGATATGATGCAACAGCATGTTATTTCTTAGAAGAAAAATTGAATGTTGACTTCTAAAGCAGAATCATATAAAAAGGATGATTTTTGTACAAGCATTCGCATTTGCCCGAAGGCCTCTCTTAATCTTTTGATATACAAACCATTCTCTTGAAGAGTCTACCTCTCCTGTAATCACCTCTGTGGACTTTCTCTTCCTCAGTTGTTAACTGTTGAAACTATCTTTCATCCTTATTTGTCAGTGACCCTATGTGACTCATGCAATTTGCCGGTATCATTTTTATCAGCTGTGTGAAAAGCTGCAATTCCACCTTACAAGTGAACTGCATTGGATTTTCATTTTATTCTATGACATTATTCAACCAAGAAAGTGAGCAACAATAGATGCTGATGTTAATGAGGACTAATAATAAGCGATCACTGTATTTGTCAGTATTTTTATAGGATGATGACCTTTGCTTCCCTTATGCAACTTGGTAACTACAGGGATTCAGATAATGATTACTCAAGTAATGACTCCCCACCCCCTGCCAAATATTATGTTGTATTTAAAGTACTCAGTATGGTTTAGTGGGCTTGATAATCAACCACATGTAGATTTGGAAGCCACCCCTGACACTTCACTGAGTTCTATAACCTTGGGTGTGCTTTCACAGAACCTAGGATTCTTGATCTTTTATGTAGAGTAATAAAACCAACCTTGCGTCATGGTCATGAGGATTAGAACCCATATGTATAAAACCACTGAGTAGTACCCTGTGCATGAGCTTAAGAAATAGTCCTGTCCTCCTTAGGGCTGTTACTGCTTTTGTGTGGTATCTTACATTTTATATGAGACTTTTACACATATTTTGTTTAATTCTTTATATATAAACCCAGAAGCTAGAGAGCTTAAGTTTTACCCTCTAGACATTGCAAAGTCACAGAAAGATTTTGAGGAATGCAGTGACATGAATTTTACTACATTTTAGAAGAGCAGTTGGTGACTCTGTATGCTCTGCATCAGCTAATAACATTTGATAGGCAGTTTTTTCATGGCGTAGGTGAGAATACTAAGGCCCAAGGATATGATGTACTTTCTTGGCAACAGATAGTTTGGTTCTGGCATAGCTAAGCCTAGAACCCAACCTTCCTACTGCCTGTTGTTTCTTCACCACCCAGTTGCTCATTGGCAAGTGAACCAATTACAAAGGCTGTTTTACTTGTCCAAGAATAGAAAGGTGCATCCTGGGTGACTGGAAACGGGAATGGGAGGGAGAGGATGGAGCCCGCAGACATTGAAAATAAGTATTGACTAGACTTGGTGACAGAATGGCTCAGCTCGGCTCAGTGAAGAAGGGAGTCCAGAGGCCAAACTTTCAACCCTGGTAGGATGGCTATACAGTTAAGTAAAGTAAAATCAATAGAATGGTGTTGGTGTTTTTGCTTCATGATGAACTGAAAGGGTCTGCCCTATCCAGATAGAAATATGTTAAAGATATAGGTAGGAGAGGTAGCTACCGTTAAAGATACAGATTTGAGATCAATGCTACAGAAGGAGAGCTGAAACCACTATACTACATATAACTGTGTGTGTGTGTGTGTGTGTGTGTGCTGCGCGCACTTGTGTTAAACTGGATTTGTTGGCATATCTCCAATTCAAGCCTGGGTCACGTGATTATGCTGTAACTTATTGCCCAGTTATAATCACAAACTGTTACACCTTCATCAGAAGGAAGAGCGAGTTCCCTAGATCAGTGTGTTTGTGTGTTTGTTTTGTTGGATGGATCCTGCCGAGGCACTGAGAGACAGACTTTGCTGGGCCCTGTTTTGTAAACAAATCTGTTCACGCACGCTTTCTTCTATCATTGGATGTGTACACTGGCTCTGATTTTCCCACCCGACATGCCGAAGCCTAAGCATTTAGAAGCTTGTTTTCTTTTAGAAGTAGGCAAGCATCAAAGAAAAACATGCACATGCATTTAAAGTGTGCACATCTACCCTAAGTCAGTCTTTGGATCTTTACAATGTTAACCCTGGGTCATGTGCAGTATATTTCAGCCCACTACACACAGCGGACCTGCAAGGCGTCCTGACAGCCCCCACAAAACTACAGACTGAGCTTAGTGCAAAAGGGAAAGCCCTTTTTACCCTTAAAGTTCATTGCATGGGCCACTGTGGGATTAGTCACCCCAGATGATAAAACATAATACTGGTTTTCCTAAGTAGGGGTGATTCAGCTCTTAGATTGGAATATGAACTTAATGTATATAATACATGCAGTCACTTCCTGAACTTGTAGTTTTTTGCATGTTTTATTTAAAATTCTAGCCAGGTTTAAATTTTTATGGCAGGAAGTATGTGAATGGTTATGACAGGAGTAAATAACATTTGATTTTATGATTACAGTACAGGAAGTAACTTTTCACACCAAATAAATCTTTGGGAAAAAAGTGCTGGCTTATAAATTTAACGAACATAAATTTTCCAGAATCTTGCATACAGTCGCCTTTGCTCTCTTAAATGGAACTAAATAACTGGCTGGTCTCCTTTTTTGCTTAACTTTTTTTTGTCAATGAATGTCTTTGTTTTAGAAAGAGGTATTTTCAAGTGTTTTGATGTGACCCAACACGACATAAACCCATTAAAAGATTCTAAGCAAAAATAATAAGGCCAAACTTTAGTGTAAATAGCATGAAAGGCTGGAACACTAAATAAAACATTATTTTTTTCCTTTAAGAGTAAATAGCTAGGCTAGGCGTGGTAATTCATACCTGTGAACCTGTGAACCAGTGCTTTGGGGGGCTGAGGTGAGAGGATTGCTTAAACCCAGGAGTTCAAGACCAGTCTGGGCAACAGAGCAAGACCCCTTCTCTATTTAAAAAAAAAAAAAAATAGCCAGATGTGGTGACACACACCTGTAGTACTAGCTACTCAAGAAGCTGGGGCAGGAGGATCACTTGAGCCGAGGAGTTTGAGGCTGCATTGAGCTATGATCACGCCACTGTACTCCAGCCTGGGCAACAGAGCAGGCCTCTGTCTTAAATGACCAAATTATTTTTCATCATTAAAGCCCAGGAAGCCTCCAAACTGCCACCGAGGCAAGTTCCTTCCAGTGACTCCTGTAGCCATGATGTGCAGGCACTTGGGAGGAACAGCCTGTTAACATCAGAGAGGCTGTTGCATGTGAACAAGTTTACAGAGAAGAGGAAAGAATTGGATAGAACTTCAGTTACACTTCATCATAAGCAGAACTTTAATAGAGCCTCTGTTTTTCCTTGAATAAAAAAGCGAATAGCGGGAATAAAAGGTTTAGAAAAGATTTCTTTCTTCACCCTTTTCATCTTAAAGCCTGAAGATGTTGTAATGAGAAAAATATTGTGACATTCATTTCTGAAGGTTACTATTACACACACGTGAATTATGTGAGCGAATGGATGGATGCCTGGCAGATTAAAATGTAGAGTTCCAGATGCATTCGTAACCACTATGTGGCTATGACACAGTGGCACATCACTGGGCTAGGAGTGAAAGGATGAAGGTTCAGACTTCAGCTCTGGGTCTGGGAGCCTCACCCAACCACCCTGACAGAAAACAGGATCTCTGAATCCCGTCTACTCCTAAAACTCAGTACCGCACATTGTACAGCTAAGTAACTTGCAAGTTATATGAAACTGTTTTCACAGGATCAGCAGAGTTACCACTGCTTAGTTGTCCTGAATCTTCATTACATTTTTACAGAGAATATATTTGCATGTGACATGATTAAAATCTACCTTGTGTTTTTACGGTCTTGGTAGGTTTTAAGGTCGTTTCTTACATGCCGTTTTCCTTGCTGTGCAGCCAACCTGGGTGTTACTGGCAGACATGCTGAGGGCAGGCTCTGGAGTGTGGAGTCAAGGTCAAGCCTCCCTGGCTCTGAATCCTGGCTCCACCACCTACTGATTGTGTAACCCCGGGTGTGGCCTTAAGCTCCGTGGGCCTCAGTTTCCTTATCCGTAGGATGAGGATAAAAATAGAACTTACCTCCAGGGCTGCTGTGAAGATTAAACAAATGGACGGATGTGCAGCTCGTGGTAGCGCCTGAGCAGGCCCTGCCTGTCAGTGTGCTGTTGTCGCTGACGATGAAACTGGCTTAGAGAGGTTGGGTGATAGGCACAAGAACAAATTAGCAAAAAAGATGAGCCAGAACTCAAACACAGCCTTAGGACTTCTCAGTGGCTGGTGCCTTCGGTTATGAGACCACTCTCCCCCCGCCTATAAAAGTGCCACGAAAGAGCGCTCTCCATTCTTTGTTTAAAAGAGAACTGAGTAAATGTTAAATGTGAAGGACATTTGTCATGGGGTTTTACTTTGTTTGGAGAGGGTGGACTCTGTAACTCTTGAAAGGTGTCCACAGCATAGCAAGGACCTGGACAGCCTCCATGGTTTCATCACATTCTCTATTGAGAATTCCAGCCTTAGAAACAGCTCCCTTTAGGTCCCCAAATTAACAGGAGTTTCTAAAGGATAGCAGCTTTTTTGCAACTGCTGCATCTGTTAGATTCATGTTCTCTTTGCTGCCCACTCCCCAAACTTCTATTTCATGATCTTTTTGTTTTGCTCGACTTTTCCTCTTTTTAAAACCTCTGCATTGGCCACCCAGAACTTAAGAGGAACTCTCCTGGAAAGCCGTCTGAAACAGGAACAGATTGCACAGAAACACTGAGAGCTGGAACTTGTGTGTATACCTGACATAGTGGGAGATGGAGGCTTCCTTCTGAGGAAGAGAGAAGAGTGGATATTCTAATCACTGAGTAGTGGTCAGGCCTGTAATCACTGCTTTTTCTTTTGCTGAGCTTGGTATCAATGGGATTTTTAAAAATGGTAGCTATTTAAAAGTACTCTCCATGTAAAGGGTTCCTGTTCCTTTGACCCTATCACAGAATATTCCTATTTTTCTGTTGAGGAGGTTCATAAGGTTTCATGGGCAAGGGCTGAGATGACTATTGTGTAGTGTAGTTGTTTTAAATTAAAAATTTACCTCTAGTTATAGGTGCTACCTTTTACTCACCCTCAATTTGGAGATTACATCATGCAGCCTGGGCACAGTGGTTCATGCCTGTAACCCCAGTGCTCTAGGAGGCCAAGGTGGGAGAGTCGCTAAAGGCCAGGAGTTACAGACCACCCTGGGCAACAGAGCAAGGCGTCATCTCTGCCAAAAAAAATTAGCTGGGTATGGTGGCACTTACCTGTAGTTTCAGCTACTCCGGAGGCTGAGATGAAATGAAGTCAGACCCTGCCTCTAAAATCCATCAATCAATTATGTGTATCAGGCAAATGCTTTCCATACTCTTCTTGTTAAAATATCAGTTTGGTAAAGATGATAAAAGCGTATCACATCCCAGGAAGCTGAGGCTTCTGCGAGCCAGGATCGCGCCACTGTACTCCAGCCTGGGCTACAAGAGTGAGACCCCATCTCAAAAAAAATGAAAATTCCCTTCCAGATTATACATCACATATTATGTTTTTATATTTTTTTTCATATTTATCTTGAGTATCCAAAAATGTGAACTAAAAGAGTTGGGGTCTAAGTGGCAAAGTGCTGCCGTGTTACAGGTTAAGGGCTTCCATGGATTGTATGATAAATACAGGTGTGAATTTGGGTGATTTGTTTTATTTTTCAGTGCCCATTAAGTAGAAGTTTATATTTTCCTCCCTCCTCCTTCAAGAGCCCCCCTCCCCACCGTGCAGCACATGGAGGCCCCAAGTTGGAAGCACATTCACAGCCTGAAGCTGAAGGACAGGCTCTGAAAAATCTTTCTTTCAGCAAAACACCTACCGATCTCAGAAAGTGAGCTTTGTCACCATTGATACTCTGTAAGGTGGGATGAAAGCAATTTTTCTTACTCATTTTGCCCAGTTTTCAAGAAATGCTGCTCTCCTCTCTGATATAAATTAACAGGTTTGGCTACAGCCTAGAGAAATACAAAATGTCACATTTGAGCCTTAGTGGCTGGTTTTCAAAGGGGTGCCTGAGTGTGAACACCATGTCGGCTGTTCTGTTAATGTGGCTGGGTCTCATAAATAGGTATTTTTCTGCCCCTGTGATGGACAAATCTGAAACAGCTTTTCCATCTCACAACCCTAGGGGATGGTATTTAGAGGCTGATTTTTGGCATCTCAGTTCCTGGTAAGGAAGATGAATTCCGTATTTGAAATTTGGGGACAAACAAAAATAACTCTTTCTCTTTCCTTGAAGGGTTAATGCTCCAACCAGCCTCAGATTGGTTCGCTTGAATCTTAAAATTACTTTTCTGGTCACGCGCACCGAAGGTCTAAGCATTTGTGAAATGTCTTTTTCCCCCCCCACCCCTTGATGCTGTTCTCTTTGGGCTGTCTTAATTACACAGGGGTTGAGAAACCAAATTAAAATTAGGCGTGTCTGGTCAACAGTGATCACGTTGCATGCTTTTAGCTTTGCTTGTTGAAGTTGCTTCTCCTCCCTGAGTGGCTTTCCTCCTCACTATTTTTTTTTTTTTAAAGGAAATATCATAAGCTCTTTCAGAAATACTCACAGGAAGTGAGTGTCCGTATGCTGGTTACTCACCAGCAACTGAGTGTTGGCAGGTGGAGAATGCTACCGCAGCCCGCCCAGACGGATCTGCAGACTGGCCCCATTGCAGAGGATTAGACACAGGGTGCGTGGATCATAGGGTTTTTGTACAGAAGGCAGTTTTAAGAGGAAATTGGTCACTGCATGTCATCTCGAGGGGTGGTGATTCAGGGAGCAGGGCTGGGGTCAGAAGGCACGTGGCTGCCATCTCGGAGGTTCCTGCTCACTTCTCAGAGGGCAGGCTGGCTTCTAAAAATCAATGCTCCCTCCACCCCCAAGCAGCGATTCTTCTGCAGTGAATCACTTCCAGAAATGAATAGCCACAGTTTTTTGGAATGAACGTTGTGAAATCCCTCCTTTATAATGGCAGGTTTTCAGTTGGTGGTTTTATCAGAATTTCTCAAGATCAAAACGAAACCTTCTCTTTAAAAAGGAAAGAAAGTACTATCGATACAGAAAGCAAAAGTATTTCCAGTCTCCTACCGAACTGTCACGGCAGACCTCTCTGTATCTATATTTAGAGATGTATGTCCATATATTTGCCTGAATGTGTGAGTTCTTGGAAGTATGGATTCGTTGCCAGGAGCTGGTGATTTCCTATGCAGAGGTCGCTCACTGCAAGAAATGTTACACTCGGTGAGTAGGTGGTAGCTTCTGAAGATTATTGGTAACCCAGTGTTGGTCGTCTTGAGTCATGGATTTCAATGACGGCTAGCAAGCTCTTAAATACCTTCTGCTTTATATGATACAGAGCATGGAACTGTAGGACTCACAGACAGCTGTGAAGGGTTTTTAAGAATATGGATTCATTGAATAATCAGTGAATCTTGTGAATATACTAGACCTTTGGAGGAGGAAAGGGTGTTTTACAGAAGGAAGTGGTTTGTAGGGGCTTTTAAAGGTACAGTTATCGCTTTTCTATATTTATTTTCAGCATCATTCAGTCCTCCTGTATGAAAGAGATAAACGGTCTCAACAGAGAAAAAGTTATGCTGACTCTTTAAATGAAGAAACTCGATCCTCATATTACTCTTAACTGGACTTTTTTCTTTCTAATTATTCATAAGGGAAACTATCCCATGAAGGCAGCTAACTTTCTGGCAATCTCTACGATGTGTCTCATTCAGAACCCGGTGGGCTCTCCATGCATTATTGGCAGCACTTTTATCCAGGGGCACAGAGAGGGAATAGGGTTACTGGAAACAGGGAGTGTAGCTCAAGGAATTGTTCTCTCTCTCGAGTGGATAAGTTGTTTGACCTACTGACTCATTTCACAGGAATTAGGAAAACAACCTAGTGTGGTTTTTATTGTTAGTCCTGGAGGATTCCAAAATCTGTGTGCCTACAAATAAGATGAGCTAGGGAAAGGGAGCGCTGGCATTTGGCGTTTCTACTTGCCTCTTTTCCTGGTGGAATCCGATCCTCTGCTTCCAGGACAAGTCCTGCACTTGGGATCCTTTGTACGACCATTCACAGGTGAGTATATGTGACAGCAATTTCCAATTTCACTAGCTCTTGCTTCTAAACGCCTAAATGGTGCTTTGTCTACGGAAAGGCTTATTAAAGAGCATTTTCCCCCTGGTACGTTTATAATACATTTCATATTTACCTACAGAAAATACTGTGGATGTGATAATGATTATACAAGACAACCCACAGACAACAATGAAAGTTAAGAATCAAGATACATTCTGATAGATTTTTGCAGCATATTGACATAAAGCCAGTTTTGGTTTTGACATACGTACACCAAAATGATATTTGTAATGCTATTTAAACACAAGTATACAAGGCACCAGTGTATCCTGGCAAAAATAATATAATTATCAACAGTTAATGAAAGGCTTGTGCTTTGAGCTACTAACAAAATGTTAATACGTAGAGAAACTTGTGATTCATGATGTTTTGGTTTTCAACCAGTGTTATCAAATCAGCTAAAAGTATCAGAAGAGGACAACGAAAGTGTGTTAAACATGGATAAAAGTAGAAACTGAGAAAAGATAGCTTTGATACTTAAAGTGTTAGATTATGGCCTCTATATAATGTCACATATGCTGGACTGCCCCCCCCCCAACAAAATCACACCCTCAAATTATGATCTTAATTATTCAAAGGATGTTTGGCGTGTTGGTGGTATAGTGGTGAGCGTAGTTGCCTTCCAGAAGATGGTTGGTGTATAATTACTAGAGAATTTCTTGCTCTCTTGGGAGGTGGCTTAGTAAAAGGTTGAGTCAGGCATACTGAGGCTGTTTATTCAGTGTGCTATGCTGTGCTGTGTCCGAATGCCTGGGAATTAAGAGTTGTTAACCTTTCCAGGGTGCTAGATCCCTTTGAGATTATGATGGAAGCCATGAATCCTTTTCCCACACCTGTATGCAAACATTTGCCTGCCCATTTACAGACCCAAAGAAGCACATCCATGTATCCCACGTTAAGAAGGCTGCCCTGGACTAAGACCTCACTGTGACTCTGCTGTTCTTAAGCTTCCCAGGAAACACTGTTATTTAAAAAGACGAGCCATCCAGGTCAAAAAGAAGTCACTGTGGTTGCTAGGTGGGGGTGCAAAGATAAAGACAAAGGGTGGGGAAAATACATGACTAATAATAAATAAAGAGCATGGTTAATACCAGAACCTCCAAACTGATAGCCCAGAATCCCTCAACATTTAGCCACGAGTATTTGTAAAGTACGTTGTGAATTCAGGTAGAGGGCTGAAGACTCAACGTTAAGCAGTTGGGCAGAGTTTTCATACGTATATTTGTCTGTGCCTTTTGCACAATGTAAAACTAGGAAATCTCTTTCCATTTTTCTATTGTGCACGCTACCACATTAGGTAGGACTCAAAATCATCTCAACTCCAGAAGTATAATTCGTAACAATTATAACAAAGCATAAAAATGATTCTACATTAGCAGAAGAAATGTAGTAGGGATAGATTTAAAATAGCATGGTTGAGTACAAAAGAAACATCATTAAAAAAAAAAAAAAATGCAGCCTTTATCACTCATCAGCTAAACTTAAGTCAATGCTGTGAGGCTGTTGTGGGAAAAAAATAGTCATGATTCTTGGGTATATTAAAAGGAATATGACACAGAAGGGTAAGAAAACAAGACTTGGTGTTCGTCAGATTCATCACTGTGTCCTGTTTGAGTCACACTTGAAAAAAGATTTTGGACAATTGTGAAAAGCTGATACACAAGCAACAGAAATTGCACGCCCTTCCAGGAAAAGATAAGGCAACTGAGAGTTTTATTCCACACAGAGCTAGAGGATTTCTTGCTAATGGCCTTTAAGTAGTAACAGTCTGGTTTATCCTTGTATTCTTGGGGCCTTCCGCACTGTCTGGTGCTCAGTACTTGAGATGATTGTTGTGTTTAGTGATATGAGTAACGTTCCTGTGATAGACTTAGCAGGAATAAGTAAGTTCAAATAAAACCAGCGATAGTGTCATGACAGACAACATATAATACATGAATTTGCTGGGTGATTAATACACAAGGATGACTGTCTCACTTGTGAGGATGATAAAATACTTCAGCAGCTAACTGGGGGAAGCTACAAAATCTTGGTTTGATATCTCTTTCAGGATGAAAGCAGATTAAGTCTCCTGGGGTGGTGGAAACATTTATTCATTCATTCTACAAACCCTGAGGGCCTACTTGGCTAGGTGCTCACAGTCTGGTAGAGGAGACAAAGATACAGAAACAGAGTCACAGTGTGTGGTGAGTGCCATGGGAACATAAAAACAGCATGTGCAGGGCTTGTGACACTCAACCTCCACCCCGCACAGCTTCCAGTGGAGGCAAAGTCACAATTGACTCAATGGACAGTCTTGGCCGAGTTAGCAGGATGGGAGGCAGGTGGGACAGCCTGGCTAGAGGCACAGACCTGTGTGTGTGGGGAAGGGGTGATGGGAGATGCAGACTCGGCAGTGCTTGGAACAGGTCTGAATGCCGCGCCTTGCTAGCCTGAAGATTTCCACCCAGGAGCCTGACAAAGTCAGATGTGCGCTTCAGAAAGGGCAGATGGGCTGCAGTGAAGAGAGTGACTTGAGGGGGTGGGGGACAGGCCATTGAGGCAGGGGGACCAAATGGAAAGCTTTGGTCAGGACACACGTGGTGATGGATTTGGGGGAGAAACGGGGGAGGGTGATGCAGGCAGAGTGGCCGGTGTTATCAAGTGGCATCATTCACCACAAAATGCAGTCCAAGAGGAAGCCCAGGTGTGAGGGGGACAGGTGGCATTCAGACACGTCAGTACACAGACAGAGTCAGTGGCAGACACAGAGCCAATGGGGAGTTGGGCCACGTGGATAAGGACTTGAGTGAAGACCTGTCTCCAAAGCAGGGGATCACGCTTCTAATTTTTTATATGGTGTTTTTCATTTTATTCTTACTCATTTGTAATAAAACCTTTTTTTATTGTATATATTTAAGGTGTCAACCTGCTGGTTTGATACAACATGTGCATAGCAAAATAATAACTTACACTCAAGCTATGAGTGTACCATCTCACAGTTACCGTTTTGTGCATGAGTAAGCCAACCTAAAATGTACTTAGAAATATTCAGTATCTTCACTGTGGTCCTCATGCTGTACTGCAGATGTGTTCATCTGACATCATTCCAGCTTTATACCCTTTGACCCACATCTCCCCATCCCCCCCAACCACCACTGGGTTTCTATGGACTGTATTTGACTATTTTAGATTCCACATATTACCTCTAATCCTCAAAGCTCTATTAGGGTTTTGTATGTTTCCTTCCAGCACTTTCCTACATACACACAATTTGCAGAATCAGCATAATTCTGTATAGGTTCATTCATTCAGTCATTCATGTATTTATGAGATGGAGTTTCACTCTTGTTGCCCAAGCTGGAGTGCAATGGCGCAATCTTGGCTCACTGCAACCTCTGCCTCCCGGGTTCAAGCGATTCTCCTGCCTCAGCCTCCCAATTAGCTGGGATTACAGGCACGCACCACCACACCAGTTAATTTTGATTTTCAGTAGAGACAGGGTTTCACCCTGTTGGTCAGGCTGGTCTCGAACTCCTGACCTCAGGTGATCCTCCCACTTCAGCCTCCCAAAGTGCTGGGATTACAGGTATAAGACACCATGCCCAGCCTGTATAGACACTTTCAATCCCACTTTTAAAACAGGCATGTTCTCCCTATGCTTTAAAATGCCTCTGAAGTATTTCTAATGGTGCTAATTCTCTATTGGGAGTGTCTAATTTGCTTCCGGTTTTTAAAAACTATTTTTATATTACAGTAATTAACCTTTTAAATACATGAATCTTGGGCATATTTTTAATGATATCCTTAGGAGAGATTCCTTACAGTGAATTTCTTGGGTAAAAGGAGGTTAAGTGTAAGATTCTTGATATACCTTGCTAAGTTGTTTTCTAGAAAGCTTGAACCAAGTTCTACACATTTTAGCAATGTGTGAAATGTCCTTCTCTCCATATCTTCATCAGCATTGAGTGTTCTCTCTTTTTTATCTTTAGACAAAAAGGTTACATTCTTTTTGGTTCATCTACTCAGAAGCTATTTAATGAATGTTCACTCCATGTCAGGCATGTGGCATGTTTTCATCTCTACTAATAACATTGAACTTTCTTCATGTGTGTATCAGCCTGTTGTTTTCTTTTGTAAATGTTCTGTTCATGTCCATTATCAACTTTTCTATTAGGGTGTGACTGTTTCTATGATATATTTATAAGGGTGTGTGTGTGTGTGTGTGTGTGTGTGTGTGTGTGTGTGTGTGTGTGTGTGTAAGCTATTTGAGGCAAATATTTTTCTCAGCTTCTTTGACTTTTAATTTTGCTTATACTTTATTGGAAATACAGAACCTTTATTATTATTAGTAGTAGTATTACAATACTGTAAGTTCTGGGATACATGTGCAGAACGTGCAGGTTTGTTACATAGGTATACACGTGCCATGGTGGTTTGCTGCACCCATCAACCCGTCATCTGCATTAGGTATTTCTCCTAATGCTATCCCTCCCCTAGCCCCCGACCCACCAACAGGCCCTGGTGTGTGATGTTCTCCTTCCTGTGTCCATGTGTTCCCATGAGAACCTTTATATTTTATGTAGTGGAGTAAATGATTTTATTTTTTTCCTGTATAACTTCTGTTACCTCAGGCTTAGGAATTCCTTCCTACCCAGAAGTTAGAAAATATTCATCTAATTAAAAAAATAATAATAATTTCATTTTTAACATTATAACTCACCAAATTAGATGTAAGATGTAACCAGGCCCAGTGGCTCACAACTGTAGTCTTTAGTGCTTTGCAGGGCTACGGTGGAAAAATTGCTTGAGGCTAGGAGTTCAAGACCAGCCTGGGTAACATAGTGAAACCCCACCTCTACCAAAAAATTAAAAAAGTAGCCAGGCATGGTAGCATGTGTCTTGTAGTCCTGCTGCTTGGGAGGCTGAGGTGGTGGGAGGATCGCTTCAGCCCAGAAGTTTGAGGCTGTAGCTATGATCATGCTATTGCATTCCAGCCTAGGCAACAGAGCAAGACCCTTTTTTTTTTTTTTTTTTTTTTAAGGTGTGAACAAAGATCCAAATGGAGTTTGTTCCACAGAGTAAATCCCCCATCATGTATTGAGTCATGTATCTTTCCCTATTAATTTCCATATTTAATTTATGTTTCAAGATTTTTTGCTGTTATATCCAGCAGTAGGAGCCCATGAACTTGTTGGATATTGGTAACCACAGACGATGTGATAATACTTTTTTCCAACATTTTATTACGAAAAATACACTGGCTAGATTTTATAATTAATATTCTGTCACTTTACCATCTATTCACATAATAATTCTTAAACCTCTCAAATTTCAAAGTGGACTATCATTCTCTAACCCTATTTTTCTCTACTTTGTAGTTTTGATTTCCAGGAAGCCTTCAGCAATTTATATTATTAGTACAGTAAGAGAGTAAACAACACACTAAATACCAAGAAAAACTACTTTCCAAAACATGTTTTAGTCGTTTATGAATATGGCTAGCAAGGGGGCTTCCTGAGACACAGTGCTGGGAAAACAGCAGGCCCTAGGAATGGGCTTTGAAAGAAGACTTCTGTCACTGTCAGATCACATTCCCAAGTGGCCATCGTTGTGCTCTGCCAGGGAACCCTTAACAGAAAAGCTGCTTTGCCCAGGATCTGGCTTGTCGCCCCAGACCAGCCCTACCGCTGTCTGGCATCGAATATCCCTGGTCCAGAGTGAGTGGCCAGTTGCATAGACCTTAGACCAAGGAGCTTAGTCACCTCTTCCCAGCCTAAATCGTGAGCACCCTAAATTCCCATGGGTTGTTGAGACCTAATAGCATCCTGGCTTAGAGATGGGATTGCAACTGGGTCTGCACAGGAAACTGGCCTACTGTGTCTGCTGCTTGGTGCAGCACACAACCAGCCACATGGAAAAACCCGCAGCCTGCAATAAAAGATTCGCCTTTGGTCACCACTTGACATTAGCTGTGGTTTAATCTGTGTAATGTTTTTTTCCCCCCATCTAAGCCTCAATTTCCTATCCATAAAATATGTTGGTTTTGGCCAGGCATGATGGCTTAAGCCTGTAATCCCAACACTTTGGGAGGCCAAGATGGTCTGATCACCTGAGGTCAGGAGTTCAAGTCCAGCCTGGGCAACATGGCAAGACCCCATCTCTACTAAAAATACAAAAAACTAGCTGGGCATCATGGCACATGCCTGTAATCCCTGCTACTTGGGAGACTGGGGCAGGAGGCAGGAGAATCAGTTGAACTCGACAGGCAGAGGTTGCAGCAAGCCGAGATCGTGCTACTGCACTCTAGCCTGGGACATGGAGCAAGACTCTGTCTCCAAAAAAAAAAAACAACAAAAAAGTTGGTTTTATTAGATTGCAGAGAATATTTTTTTTCTCTATCCAAAATCTGTGATTTTAATCTAGAACACTGAATGTAGGTCAGGATCCACCCCATTTTCAGAAATCTGGGAAGATCTTTTTTTATTTCCAGCTTCTCGGAATAAATAATTTCCAGGATGTTACAAACATTGATGAAGTTCACCAGAACAGACCCAGGGTTAACATTTTAAAGTCGTTAGATATGGCTCCAGGAAAAGGCAGGAGAAGGCACCCGTGAGACCCTGCAGAGGAGGCCTCACGCCTGGGCAGCCTTAGGGCTGACCCGCTGCCTTACTGAGCGTATTCCCGCCTCTACCCCAGAGACTCACTCTGTGGGTCCGGTGTCACCTCGATTCTAAATTCCCTGCTTCCTAGTGAATTATGCTATCGCACTTTAGAAGCCTGGCCAATAAATGCTTTGAAATTTAAGGATAGCTATCCTGAAAAAAGTTAATATAACCTAAATTGATAGTCTCGTGACGTCAGTATTCAGAAGAGGCTTTCTATTTCAGCAAGTAGTTTTCAGAAAAAAATAAAATAACCTGAGTTTTTCTCCTGCCACACTCCCCTCTTGCTGCAAAAAGAGCTTGTTGCTTGCCTGATGCCTCCCCACATTGTCCACCTCTCCAATACCATTGCTCCACTGCGAAGCTGGCCCGGAGGTGCCCTACCACGTTCATCTCTCCCAGCCCAGGGCTGTCTTTAATGTTACAGAGACACAGATATCAAAGTGTTGCAATTTATTTGGCTTTAATTAATTTGCCAGAAGCAAGGGAGGGTAGATACAAAGTACTCCTCTAACCTGTTATTTTCCTTGCTGTTAAAATGTAAAGAAGACTGATGTAAGAATCTTTGCCTTCCACCAGTCATAACCATGGTATGCACAGAGCTTATGAATCATCTTCTAAATCCGCAGCTAGTTTTAAAATTTAGCTTCCAGGCTAGATCTGCAGGAAATGATTGTGAGATCATAAACGCTATGGAGTGAATATGAAGTTACTTACCAGATCCCATAAAGTTAGCTCAGGGAATCCTGAGGAAGGTGTCACTAAGAAAGCTGCTTTCAAAGCGGAGTCAGACCTGCATGGCATTTATTATCTCCATCGTGTTACCATGCCAAACATATAAATAGCTTCAAAGTGAGTTCAGATTAAAACACAGAAAAATCTTTGGATATATTCACAGGCAGTAGGGGTCACGTAACAAGTTAGTAATGAAAATAAAAGATATTTGAGGTACAGCCTCAACTTTTTAAGACGGATCTTGAATAAAAAGGTCTAACGAAATATTCTATGGTATTTTCTCTGGGATTTAAAAAAAAAAACAAAGCAAAACAAAAAACAAGGGGGCACTGGAACAATGTTTTACATAGACCACGGTGTTTCTCAGTGTGGATTTGTAGTGCACTGACTTAACTGAGAGCCCTCTCATATGAAACTGGAATGTCACCACCATGTGACAAAGTGTAGACTAGCCGTGACCTAATATGTACTGACCATGACTAACGCAGAAGTCCAGGTCACTGCGGTTGTATTTCCTGTGGCCTCAGTGTTCTGGGGTTAGGGTTAACAGAGATAATTCATTTCTGTGTTCAAGTCTCTAATTCTTCCATCATGTAAATTATAGGTGGGAGCAGACTGGATTCAGCATTGCTACAATAGAAAAACAACAAATAGAACCACCACCACCACCAGGTATTGAGAACTCCATGTGCCAGGCACTGTGCCAAATACTTGATTTGATTATCTCTTTTAATACACAATCCTGTGTGACAGATCCTACCATGAGACCCATTTTACAGATAGACAACTGAGGCTGGGGAAGTTGGAAATGGAGGAGCCACGATTCAAGTCACAGCAGTCTGGCTCCTGTGCCCAAGCTTTTAATTTGTATCCTATTCACTTTTCATAAATGAATGACTCGTGTTGGAGGTGTTTTTATCCTTGGGGCCACTCAGTTTTATTCAGCCAGTTTTCTTTGGTGGTGGTTTTAATGTGTTAGGGAAGAATGCATGTATTCCCCACAGCTGGGCACCTTTGTGCTGGATCACCTGGCTACAGCTCATGCGTAGTGCAGATTACCACACCCCGCCCCCATGACTCAAGCAGTTGTGCTATGGGTATAGGAGGGTATGTTCAAAAAAGGCAATTAACAAAGCAGCTGTCCTAACTACCCAGAAAAACAAATGTGGCATAGCCCATGAAAGAACCCCCTTTTTCATTATTAGACATGACAGAAGCTCATTAATGCCATCCAGTAAGTTCAAGCCCTATAACTTAAGTACACTGTCAGGACCCAGAAAGAAACCTGTTGTCTTGTGATGTTATTGTTGCTTGGTTGACCTCATAATGTCTTGACAGGGCTCAAGACACCCTTCATGATCTGGTCTTATCTCTCAGGACTCCCCCCATCCTTACCGTTGTTCGTTGATCTCCGGTGCAGCCAAACGAAGCCCATCATGCTTGCCCTCTGCCTGGAAGCTCTTCCTTCCCTTTTCCTGGCCAATGGCTACTGTCCCTTCAGAGCACTGTTCAGATGAAACCTCCTCCAGGCAGCCTGTGCTGATTCCTAAGGGCTGGGCTAGGTGCCCCTTGGGTGCTTCCACAGCCCCCTCTGCTTACCCAGTTGTATATGTGTCATACTGTGTTCTGTAATTCCTATTTTTTGTCCATCTTCGCTGGCTTGCATTGACCCCTTAAAAGCCATGACTGGGGCTGGGCACGGTGGCTCACGCCTGTAATCCCAGCACTTTGGGAGTCCGAAGCAGGTGGATCACAAAGTCAGGAGATCGAGACCATCCTGGCTAACATGGTGAAACCCCATCTACTAAAAGTACTAAAATTAGCTGGGTGTGGTGGCATGCGCCTGTAGTCCCAGCTACTTGGGAGGCTGGGGCAGGAGAATTGCTTGAACCCAGGAGGTGGAGGTTGCAGTAAGCAGAGATTGCGCCACTGCACTCCAACTTGGGTAACAGAGCGAGACTCCATCTCAAAACAAAACAACAACAACAACAAAAAACCATGATGCCATGATTGGGTAGTGTTTACTTTTGGATAAACACCTGGACACATGATAGACAATAAGTGCTTGAGAGAGAGAAATGACCTACTGGGTAACACCAAAAACTAATGTATACCATGTCTAGTGTTCACAGTTTACAAGATGCTTTCACATACATGACCTCATTTAATCCTCCCAGCAACTCTGGGAAATAGACTTCTGCATCCCTGTTGTACTGACCAGGAAACATCAGCCTGCCCTGATGGCAGGGACGTGGTTAGCAGGTGGAAAGCCAGGACTCAGGCTCAGGTCTTGAAACCCAGATCTTATGCCCTATGTACCGCCATGTGGATATTCTCAAGGCATCTCTCTGAAATATTTCCAGAATCTCTCACAAAAGTCCTGTGTCATCCTTGTCCTGGCCAACTAGACTCAGAGGAAGGATTGATGGATTTTCATCTTCCTCTTCCCCTTCGTCTTTTCTTCTTAGCATCTTCCTACCGTCCCCACCACCATACTTTTCCACCAAAAGCCTGATGCTGGCATGTAATGGACCCTTTCCAAGTTTCAAGGTGTTGACAGTAAATCTTTTGTATTTAAGACCAGGCCGCTGCTTTCCTTCTTTTCTTGTGGGTAGAACTCTGGAAAAGTGGAGGGGGGTGGGTGGGGCTTTGGGTAAAGTGCGTCAGCAAATCAGGTAAGTCAGATCGTCGTCCTGTTAGTGGGTAAGAGATGAACTGGGGGAGGGGTGTGTGTTTGGGCAGTGAGCAAGCCAGCAAGAGAATGTGAGTGGGCGGCCAGTTGGTTGGCAAGTGAGAGGCTGTGGAGAGGTTGCTGCTGGGACGGGCTGTGCAATTAAACAGTTGAGCAGATCTTAATAGCAGACTGGGGCGGTGCTCTCTGCAGGCCTGCGGGGAGCGGGGGAAGCAAGCGAGCTGGAAGCATCTTTGGACACAGAGCAAGATATGAATTTCATAAGCACATAACCTGAGGAATAGAATGCAACCAGAGAAGGGAGAAAGAGATTCCAGACAGCGTTTCCTAAACTTAAAAAATTCTGAATACCCAGTTTTGCTTTGTTCTGGGGACCTCTGGCAGTGTTGTTGAAGGGAGGAATTTGTAATTTCATAGAAAAGTGAATTTTATCACCACAATGGAACGTGAGACCAAGGTCATAAATCCCTTTGTTTGGAGTGTCCATTCTGAACTCCTTTTATACTTTTATTTGCAGGAAGAGGCTATACCAGCAAGTGTTATGGTTTTACTGGGTGGGGCGGCAAGGCCAGGAAGAGATGGGAGATGCTGTTAAAGGTCCTTTCTCCAAAACATTCAGAGATCAGAGGAACTCAAGAGGTCAAAGTAGGCTGACGTCATTGTTCATCCATTTATTCAATAAACCTTTCTTGAGCACCTACTGTGTGCCATGCGCTGGTTGGCAGTGAGGTGAAGATGATAGTGATGAAAACACAAGCATGGTCTCTGTCATCGTGGAACCTAAGTAAACACACACCAAAAAAAAAAAAAAATGACCCAAGAAAAATCTTGCCCTGAGGGGAAGGCACTCAGATGAAAAGGACCTCCGTCCCAGTGGTTCCCTGAGGAGGTGATTTCCAAGGTCCCAGCACAGGGATGAGTAGGAATGTGTGGGTGCAGGGGGTAGGGGTGAGAGCTCTCGGCATAGAGAGAGCAGCACATTTCAAAGGTCCTGGAGTGAGGAAGAAGGTAGCAGGGTGGCAGGTGCAGCTGCGTGGTGGCCACTTCCATTTCAGAAGTCTTCTGGAATGTCTTTTCCTTTCCTTTCCTTTCCTTTTTCCTTTCCTTTTTCCTTTCCTTTCTCCTTTCCTTTTTCCTTTCCTTTCTCCTTTCCTTTCTTTTCTTTTTTTTCTTTCCTTCCTTCCTTCCTTCCCTCTTTTCTTTCTTTTCTTTTTTTTTTTTTTTTTTTTTGAGGTGGATGTCTTGCTCTGTTGCCCAGGCTGGAGTGCACTAGCATCATCTCGGCTCACTGCAACCTCTGCCTCCTGGGTTCAAGCAGTTCTGCCACAGTTTCCCGAGTAGCTGAGATTATAGGTGCGTGCGTACCACCACGGCTGGCTGATTTTTACATTTTTAGTAGAGATGGGATTTTACCATGTTGGCCAGGCTGGTCTCAAACTCCATCTCCTGGAATCTCTTGATGAGCCCCTGTGAGGTTCCCCTGGCCAGGGCATCCCCCCAGGTATTCAGGACAGACCGGTCCCCAAGAGACTGTCTGCCACTACTTCTTGTGAATGTCACTGTGAGGGGAATAAATAAGGATAAACCAGAAAAGCAAATTGTAAGAAATCTGAAACCAGTTGTCAGTTTTCAGGTGCTCAGGAGCATGACAATATGCCTAAGGGACCATAACAGGACTTGACATGGAGCTGGGTCTAAAGCAGATGACCTGGTGGCTGCAGCATGTTCCCCACAGGCGAGCATTGTGAGGCCAAAGGACTGGTGTTGAGCAGGATGAAAAGCACAGTGTTGGCTAATTCTAAAGAGTGAAGCCTGCAGGAAGAAATGAACTTCGGCCTTGGAATGGGGGTGGGGCAGGGGCTAGAAGGAAGAGAGGCTCGGAAGTGTGTTGTGTAAACGTGGTTCTGTTCCGTCTAATCTTTTACTACCTGTAGGGACAGGTGGATGCAGCAGAGCTGCTGGCAGGAAAGGTGGAGTTTTTTCAAGGTCACGGGTTAAGCAATAGAGTAGAATATCTTTGCAGCTGCAAGAGGAGGTGCGAGCAGCTTGTTCACAAGGTGTATTTTGCAGGAGTTTCCCCTTACAAGATTTTATTTGCTTGAGAGTAGCGTTAGGGATTTCTGTGCCAACAGTTAGCTGGATCTCTGCGGTTGAATCGTTATCACCAATGTATAGTTAAAATAAGCATTTTTTAAAAAAAGGGAGTCTACTTTCAAAGTTTTCCCAAAGTGCCAGTCTGAAGCAGCTACCTTTAAAAGCTGTTCTTGAATAATAGGTTGCTATATCCTAGTCTGTAATCTTGGACTAATGTCTGAGGAAGGGAAAAAAAAAAAGAATATTCTCTCTTTGTCCGATTAAGAAGTGGAGGTAGACAGCGATTCGACATGTTGTACGGGCGAGGCTGTGCTGAGCTTGCGTCTGGGACAATGACCAGACAGATGAAAGGAGAAGTGCGAGATATTTTTAGCACATCAGGACTGCTTTGAAACATTGATTTTTTTTTCCATCTCCTCCTACCCCCCATAATTCCGGCAGGAGGATTCAGTGGCAGGTGCTTTAATTCAGTGTGTAAACATCTTCTATATTACACGCTAAAATATTCTCGAGGAAAGGGAGTTGCTGATTTGAAGGCGTAGCTTTCAAACCCACGTCTGTGGGCTCGGTGGTCAGTGTCCCACCACGCAGTCTGAAAGTGCGACGTGACCAAGGAGGACCCCCAGGAGGATCCTGTGTCTTCTGTGGCCAGGGACTACTCCTTTCCTCAGAGGAGCGGGGTTCACAGGGAACCGGAGCAGGAGGACGCCTTTAGCCCCACTCCTGTTGGTCCTTGGTCCCTTCTCCTTTGATCAGGTGGTTCAAGCACGCCTTGAAGTTCCGGTGTTCGAACAATGTGACCTCTGCAATTAGGTTCTAACACTTGTCAGTGCCCAACTTAAACCACTAGCAATGTTAGTTAAAAACCTCAGGGAGGCCGGGCGCGCGGTGGCTCATGCCTGTAGTCCCAGCACTTTGGGAGGCCTAGGTGGGCAGATCACTTGAGGTTAAGAGTTCAACACCAGCCTGGCTAACATGGTGAAACTCTGTCTCTACTAAAAAGACAAAAAAAGTTAGCCAGGTGTGGTGGCAGGTACCTGTAATCCCAGCTACTTGGGAGGCTGAGGCTGAGGCAGGAGAATCACTTGAACCCGGGAGGCAGAGGTTGCAGTGAGCTGAGGTGGTGCCACTGCACTCCAGCCTGGGTGACAGAGCAAGACTCCGTCCAAAAAAAAAAAAAAAAAAAACCTCAGGGGGCTGTAAATGAAGCAAAGATAAAAACGGGCAGTCTCAGAATCACCTTTGAAGGTGGAAGGAAGGGCGTTTGTGTGTGGCAAGAAGAGTGTATATTCATACAAGGGTTTTTACTCCTTCTTTGAAAAGTCCTGCTTGGTGGCTGGCCAGTTTGTCATGCTCGGCTGCCCAAGCAAGTGGTGGCAGTTGGAGCACAGGAGAAAGCCGCAGGGGGTGAGGAAGACGCACTGGAGAGGGCGCCTCCACCTTTCGGCTGCCCCGACCTGTCTCCAGCCCCAGGGCATGTGGTTCTGGGCCGGGCACTGGCCCTCTCTCTGTGGGCTGTACCAGACAGCAGGTAGCGCACAAGCTTTGAGGTCAGGCTGTCTGGGCCTAAACTCCAGCTCTGCTCCTTGCTAGCATCTGGGCACATTCGAGTTACTTCATGCTTTGTGCCTCGGTTTCCTCACTGTGAAATGGGGATGGTAACAGGATCTCATCCCAGGACTGCTGTGTGGATTGAAGTGCCTGCAAGGGGATTTGTCTTTTCTGGGATTGTGGTGGATGCTGTGTTCCAGGTGAGGGTGTCTCTTGCTTTCTCCTACCTCTTGCAGCCGCTTTGCCTCTGAGTGGCAAACAGCAAGTGGCTGAAAATCACAACAAGCCCGTCAGAGAGTGGCGATAGGCCACAAGGCCACAGTGGGACGGGCTCTCCATGCCCTCACCTATGGAGCGGGGTCAGGGCGTCCCTTCTTCCTGGGGTGCCCACATCATTCCCTTGGAAGTTTAGACAGCAGCCCTAGCCTTGCCAGACGCAGCAACCCCTCCCAGCTACACGTGGAATCTGCGGCCCAGCCTCCCTCAGATGTCCTGCGTTGCCTGACGGAGACCAGGGGCCCTGGGTGGTGGCTGTCGCTGGCCTGGGGACGGGGTCCCCACAGGTTTTCAGGGTCCTCAGAGGCATTCGCCAGTGTCGGGTCAGACTTAGCCATGGGGCCCGAACTCTCCACGAGTTGGTTCTCGTTGGGGATGACGCCCTTTTTGAACCCCTTGGTCCCCAGCCTGTATCGTCTCAATCTCTTCACAGTTGTCAGAAGGCCCAGCCGCCACTCTGAAACAGCCCAAAGCTCTCTGAAGAGCACAAGCTTTTATGCTTCTCTCCCCAGATCAACTGACTTTTTCATTGCTTATGTGGAGGCTTTCTGTGGGAGAAAAGCGTGTTTATGGGGCAAGCTTAGAGAGCTCCGGTCCCCGGGGTGGGATTTTTTGAGTGGCTCTGCCCACATGGTGGTGAGCCCCAGTGAGGGTGGGACACATTTTCTGCTAGAATGGCAGTGCGAGGCTGCCACCTCGTGGCCAGCACGAGGCAGTGTGTGTCTCCCTTGCTGGAGCTTCTGGGTGAAATAAACTCATTTTAAAGGTCTTTAGTAAGGACGTCACTCCCTCACTCTCTCAGTGTGCATATCATTCCAGCTCCAGGGCTTAACGCGTCTGTTGTGGCATCTCTCAAATCTGTACTTTGCCGTCTCTTTGACTCCAGAGTCACTACCCTCCAATAAGCCCTTCTGCTGACTCCAGACCGATCCTTCGAAAGCATAGATGTCATCGTCTTTCCCTCTTTCATGGCTCCTCATTTTCCAGGTTCCAGCTCATGTCTCAGGAGGCCGCTGAGCCCACTCCTCTGCCCCAGCCTGGGTCTGCGCACAGCTCTTCTCTCTTCCTTCTGGTTTCGTCTGGCTGACACTGCTCATCCGAGAGTCATCTCAGGCGCCACCTCCTCCAGGGATCCCCCCTGTTAGATTAGCTTTCCTCTTTCCCATTCCTAGCTGACTTCTTTCATTATGCTTCAGATCCTTTTTTTGGAAGAAAAAGAAAGGAAGGGAAGACAGACTGGCCAGAAGGAAGAGAGAGAAGGAGGGAGGGCATATCAGAGAATTCAACACGCTGCGTTTTAACCAGATACTTTTCTTCGTCTTCCACAAGGCATCAGAGTAGAGACTGCCCTTCATCTCTCTCTCCCTTGTGTAATAGCACAGTGTCTGGCAGATAACTGTTGCTTGCTAATTATTAGAAGGAAGAAAGGGAGGGAGAATAAAAGCCAGCATCATCATGCGATCTTCCTAAGTGCGACGGATGTCAGAAAAGAACTCCGTTAAGCTCAAGGGGCCCTAAAGGAACGGCGCTGCGTGCTGGTTCAGATGGTAGCAAACGCTCTCACTGCATTGACAACACTTCTTCACCTCTTCTTTCTACCATCACAGCAACTGTCTCCCTCCGGCCCATCTTACTGCTAAGTTCATCTTTTATTAAGCATAGCTTCAGTCACCTCATTTCTTTATCAAAACACTTCTACAGAAGAGTTCCAAGTGCTATTTAGCCAGGCCGTCCAGGGCCTCCACAGGATGACCCCAGCCCAGCTAGTTTTCTACCACTCTTTATGTGTTTCCTAAGTACCATTCATTATTTTAGGACTTGGTATTTGCTGATGAATTTAATTACTTACTTGAGAGTGTGGCAAAAGCACATCCTAAAATTTCAATTAAAAGGAGTTTGATTGACCTGCTCTGAGTTTAAGGCACGTGCTGGTCACCATGGGAGCCATTAAAGAAGGTATTGTTCTGTGGCCACCAGGAAAAGATAGCCCAGCTGGGGACAAGACAAAAAAGCAGGAGGCATCAAGGAACAGAGAGCAGAAAGGAACATGTCACAAGTGCGCAATTAATCACCAAATATATGGCTGAAGAAGGGGTAGTGATGAAACCAGATAATGTCTGTGAAAGTGCCTCTCCCCTGTCAAACTCCCAGTTCCGAGCAGTCCTACAGTCGGCCCCTTCCACAGGGCATAACCCTGTCATTCCACCTCAAACGTCATACACACTCGGCCTGTCCTGCAAAGCCCTTCGTGATAAGGCCTGCTTCTCCTCCCAACCTTGTGGGACCCCCGGCCCTGGAACCCCGAGCTGCAGAGCTGGAGAGAATGCACTGTGTTGTTTAGTATACATGTTCCTTGAAACATTCCTCCCCATTTTCCTTTGGTGTTTAACCTGTTCTTCCCTTAAAATTCGGCTTTTCCTTTAAAATCCAGCCTGGAGCTCCCCAATGAAGATTTCTCCAGCGCTGCACGCAAAACTCACCACCTGCAGAGTCTCTGCTGTCCCTTGTCAAATACGCGTTTGTGACATACACTGGAAGGCATCGGGCACGTTTCTGTCGTCTGTGTGACTGTGGACCTCTGCCGCAGGGGCCATGTCCTTTCCCTTTACAGTGACTGATGAGGTACACATCTTGTCAGTGTTTGTCACGGACTGAAACTTAACACATTAGAAAGGACGGCAAAGTCAGTTGACTCTAAATTGTTAAGGCACAAGCTCTGTGAGTTCAGAAGAGACATGTGCCAGAATCGGTCCCAGGAGGTTCTTAGAACCTACCAGTTCTAAGTAGGAATTCTTAGAATTGGAAGGTCAAAGCTTTGTACATGTGAAATAGATCAAACAATAAAAAGAATTCCATGTGGAATAGCTCAGTGTCTGTGGCTTCTAACGGCTCCCCCACTCTCTGCTCCAGCCAGCAGGAGGAGAAAGCCTGCAGAGTGGGGGCAGCGGAGACAGAACATCTTAGCCCGAGCAGAGGCTTTATCTAAGGAAGTAGAGCGAATGCCCTGAAGGTGGGTTGGACTTAGGTGGTAGAAAGGTTTCAAATGCACTCTGTTATCTTGTAGGTAGTGGCTGCCATTTATTACTTTAGAAAACCATGGCGACTTCATCAAAGTGGTGTTTTAGAAAGATGATCCAGGGCCGTCTTTTCCCTTTGAGAGTGGGAGGTGTCCTGCAGCCCTACCTTCCTTTTCTGTGATGGTTTTCCCAGTGGTTTCCTCCCTGTGGCTGTGAGGCTTGGTGGTGAACCAAGAGGCTTAGGATGCAGGTGCAAAGCCCCTCTACTCTTTAATGCCTCACCACAAGGTGCAGGATCTTTCCTTCTGTAAACAAAGGCTTTCCTTCTGGCACTGCCCTTGACCTGCTCGGAGCTGTTCTCTGATCCTTTGGGTCTCTCTGCCCTCGTGACTAGCAATGACCTGCTAGGCAGCAACCCCCACGCAGCAGGTGGTCCTCCAGAGCTGAGTCACCGCCCCGGGAACCGTGCCCTGGTGAGGCCATACAAGGCAGTCCCGCACCGGGCGGGTGTGACTTGCCTCTCCACCTGGCCCCTGGGTCTGAGAGGGCTCTTTCAGTTTGACACAGAGAGCAAAGGAAACTCAGAGTTTTGGCAAAGCAGAAAAACGTTTTACCTGTGATCACAGTTATGGGCCTTGGTCAGTCATTTGATTTCAGCACACCAAAATTATCCATTACAGATACCCTGAGACATGGAAAGGAAGGAAGCTTTTAAATGATGTTTTAAGATTCTGTTTGACCTGATGAATTAAGAGCGCTGAGAAGTAATATAACATGGAGAGATATCTAAGCCATTGATTGATATTGCAGGCAATGAACAAGTGAGGCTCAGATTATTTAAAAAAAATTTTTTCATGGGCACTGATGGATGTTTAAAAAATTATGGCATGTTCTGTTCATTTCCAGAGAAGAGAAAAATGTAGTGTTGCTTTTGAAAGGAGGTTTAAAAAAAAAAATGTCTAGCTTATTCATTACACCAGTGAATAGCGATGACTTCAGTCTTAAAAAGCAAGTTAACCATCATCTCTCTCCTTGCCTGGGAAAAGAAGCCTTTATCTAAGTAGCCACAAGATGGGCAAGGCTGACCACCCGGTCATTTCGACTGATCAGGATTTTCCATAAAACAAAAAGCTCTCTGTTTTCACAACTGAGTGACAACTCTTAGGAAATACTACCAGCTTACTCAGTTCGAGTAAGACCATGGAGAAGTCTGGTGACAGTTAATCATTCAGTTGCCTGGATGCACATGTTACACGTGGCTAACGATGCTGTGACCACTAGGAGCTTTCAGAATTGGAGAAAACAGCATCATGTCTCTTGCTTTCTGAAACATGGAATTTTTAACTTTTTTTTTTTTTTTTTTTTCTGGAGACAGAGTCTTGCTCTGTCACCCAGGCTGGAGTACGGTGGCGTAATCTTGACTCACTGCAGCCTCCACCTCCTGGGTTCAAACAGTTCTCCTGCCTCAGCCTCCCAAGTAGCTGGGATTATAGGCGCCCACCACCAACTGGCTAATTTCTGTATTTTTAGTAGAGATGGGGTTTTGCCATGTTGGCCAAGCTGGTGTTGAACCCCTGGCCTCAGGTGATCCACCCACCTCGGCCTCCCAAAGTGCTGGGGTTACAGGCCTGAGCCACTACATTCCCAGCCAGAAATTTT
The DNA here is from genome assembly GCF_000951035.1 of Colobus angolensis palliatus. Taxonomy (NCBI): domain Eukaryota; kingdom Metazoa; phylum Chordata; class Mammalia; order Primates; family Cercopithecidae; genus Colobus; species Colobus angolensis. The sequence goes on along the minus strand of NW_012114955.1, from coordinate 3,429,775 downwards.
TAAGTTAAAAAAAAAAAAAAAGTTTCAGTGTTTGACCTTACCCATTATGTGCCCAGTTAGTTCTAGATCCATGAAAGGTTCCTTAAAAAAAGAAAAAGAAAAAGAAAAAAAAGACTGTCATTTTCTTGGGCAGCTTTTCCTGAGCTCTGTATGTGTGTGCCTGTGTCTGGGGCATACACAAGGACTCCGGCAGGTCCACTGAACTCTACCACATAGTTGCCAGTTACACTGTAAACTGTGACCTGGAAATTGCGATTTACTCTTTGATTTTTCTGTTTACTTTGCTTGAGTACTGTATGTATAAAAAAGCAGCCACATATGGATGGTCAAAGGGTTTCCTAGAAATATGGATAGTCAGAGGGCTTCCTAGAAATATGGATGATCAAAGGCATCCTAGTTTTTCAGGTAAATTCTAGAAACCAGAACCATATCCCAATTCCTGTAGCCTTTATTATTTCAGATCAATAGAAGCAGAATCCAAATGCATTTGGAGCTTAGAGGTCAATTGATTTGGAACTCATTCCAGTCCAAAGAATCTCTAGATTCATTGATTTTAGGGTATTGTTTAGGGGAAAAGGACTTTAAAAGTTGGGCGGGGGAGCTTTATTCTTTACTTTATAACCTGTGTGAGGCGGGAGAATTAACCTGTTTTGGATAGAGGCTGCAAAAAAGCCAGTTCTGGTGACCACACTAAAAAGATTAATGAGCACTTAGCACCAAATTAAATACCCACCCCCACCTTTATGAAGTGGAGTTAATAGTACAAATGTGACAGCATTAAACATTGAAGCCATCAGAAGGAACTTGGGAAGTGCTCAGGCACCGATGAGTTAAAAACACAGACATCCAGTAAGTGAGTTCCCGCTGGGCACGGGTCTGTTTATCCTGCCTTTCTGAAGTCAGAGCCAACATTCTTAATGGTTTTGAATGATTCAGAATGTTTCTTTTTTGGCAGGGCCAGTTTCCACACATGGGCTTATGACTAAAACCCCTTAGGTGAGGTCCAAAGCAGAAACCAGCCTCACACTTAATGTCATATTTCAGAATCATCTTATTTTAGAGCAAAAGGAAAACTATTAAATATAGCTTGCTTATTTCAGACGCGAAGGGACGGAACCAGGGAGGCTTTGGTCAGCCAGAGGTCACAGGACTGGAGAGAGAGGCCAGCCCAAGGCAGACCTCTGGGTTCTGGGCCCAGCCCTCCCTCCTCTGCACCACACAGCTCCTGTCCAGACCTCGGAAGGAGGTTCCAGCGTGGCCTCGGCCTCCTGCTGGAAGAGGCAGCTTGCCCTTTGAGATCATTTAGAAAATGACTTGGGTCAGAATGGAGAAGTTCGTTTTTACAAAATGAAACAAATCAGTTATTTGCCATAGACAGCTTTTTCAAAACATCTTTTGCCAGTGTGTCATGAATGTATTAGCTCTGGGACAGAAACAAGAATAATAACAATTCTATCTAGTATACGCCAAAAGAAGAGACTTGATACACTTTTTTTTTTTTGGATGAGAATTAACTTATGCCACACTAGTTCTTAATAAAACAAACTGAATCCTTACCGCAGGAGAAAGAATGGAGCATGTTCTAAGAACATGCTGTACTCTTTGGGGCACTGAGTGAATGTACTATTTAGAAGATGCCCTTGAAGCTCACAAGTGCCTCTTGGGATGGAGTAAAGGGGGAGAAACAGCGAGAGAACTCGGACAGAGAAGCTGTCCATGGGAGGAGAAGGCCTTGGGAAGAGCCATCGACTCACCCGCTTCCTGCTTGATTGAGGATTTTGGGGATCACAGATGCCATAGGGGAGAACCCATTTCTTCAAAGCCAGGAGGTGAACCGGCCCACCCCTGCTGTGCCCACCACACTACAGCCAGTAAGGGTTCTCCTCTGAACCTGAGCCACTGTCCCTGAGAGCCAGAAACCGGCCATGTGTGGCGTCCCCAGAAAAGGACATGAGCAGGTCCTCAGCCCTGCCACACACATTTGTCTAAGGAGAGAAAGCAAGTCAGCGAAATGGGATTTGCACCGAGATCTCTGCACCCAGGGAGCCCGCCTGTGGAGTCGATCCTATTTTTCCAGGTGGTGTTTAAATAGCTTCATTGATCACTTTGTTTCTTTCAATTGATTATTACAAAACATGTTTCCCCCCAAAGAATGTTAATATGTCATCAATATTCAGTTAAGTAACTCCAGGATGATCTTTTAGTAGGAGGAGCTGTCTTTTGGTCCTAGTAACACTAAGTGCCATTTTTTCCTCTTCCAAGCCCATGGAAACAGTGTGGAGGAAAAATGATCCTATATTTAGCTTCTAGCATGATTTTGGAGATAAATGACAGCCACCTCCCAGACCCCCTCCCGAACACCCGTATTGCCTTACTGTTATTTTTATTTTTTTGAGACAGAGTCTCCCTCCGTCACCCAGGCTGGAGTGCAGTGGTGTGATCTCTCAGCTCAGCTAATTTTTGTATTTGTAGTAGAGACGGGGTTCCGTCGTGTTGGCCCGGCTGTTCTCGAACTCCTGACCTCAAGTGATCCACCTGTCTCATCTTCCCAAAGTGCTAGGATTACAGGCATGAGCCACTGCGCCCCTCCTTACCTTTATTTTTAAAGTAGGCAATAATTTTAATTTTGTGTGTGTGTGTGTATGACAGGGTCTCGCTCTGTTGCTGGAGTGCTGTGGCACCATCAAGGCTCACTGCAGCCTCAACCTCCTGGGCTCAAGTGATCCTCCTGCCTCAGCCTCCCAAGTAGCTGGGACTACAAACACCACCACGCCCCGCTACTTTTTAAATTTTTTGTAGAGACACAGGCTCCTGCTGTGTTGCCCAGGCTAGTGTCAAACTCATGGCCTCAAGTGATCCTCCAGCCTTGGCCTCCCAAAGTGCTGGGATTACAGGTGTGAGCCATCATGCCCAGCCCAGTTTATTTTAAAAAGAGCTACTGGTTGGGTGCAGTGGCTCACACCTGTAATCCTAACACTCTGGGAGGCCCAGGCAAGTGGATCAACTGGAGATCAGGAGTTTGAGACCAGCCTGGCCAACATACTGAAATCCCATCTCTACTAAAAATTAGCTAGGTGTGGTGGCGCATACCTGTAGTCCAGCTACTCGGGAGGCTGAGGCAGGAGAATCACTTGAACCTGGGAGGTGGAGCTTGCAGTGAGCCGAGATCGCGCCACTGCACTCCAGCCTGGGTGACAGAGCGAGACTCTGTCTCAGAAAAAAAAAAAAAAAAGGAAAAAGCTACTGAAGAGCGGAGTTTCGCTGTGTTAAGACCACCGTACATCCATAATGGCCTTCCCTCAGATCTCTCTTCCAGGGAGCTAGGGCTGTCTACACATGCTCCGGAGAAACAAATGCACATTTCCTACACGGGAGTGAAATGGAGAATCATTGTGGTGATAGTTTAACTGAAATCTACCTTGGATTTTTTCTCTTCCCTGTTTTATTTGTTTAAAAAATCATAATCCAGCAAATGCATCAAATTAAGGCTGTGGGTACAGTTCTCCTAACAGAAAAGCACACAGTAAGCTGGGACAATGGAACAGAAAGCAGTGGGTATTGTTTTCTTCTTAAGATTTTTATATTCACATTGGATGAGAATGTCCCCTTGCTGCTGTTTTTGGAATGGGTACCTTACTCATGGCCTCCATACACAGAGGGCGCAGATTCAGGACAGAGGCTTTGCATGCTCCTGAGTCCCTGCTAAGCAAGTACTCCCTTCCCTGCTCCTCCTGTTGGGCATGCTAGATTTTCTGTGCACTTGCAGTCATATGGAAACTGTCTTCCTTCTTAGCTGTGCGTGTGAAAGTCACCCCAGTGTTTGACCTGCAGTGTGAGTAGAATTTGGGGTCCCATGACATGATCCTCTTCCTTTTGACTTCTGAAGTTGGGGTCGGGGAAAGGGACTCATTTTGAGCCAAAGGGCATTTTAAGGGTATCATTGCATATATTCACTGTCTCCAGCCAACACTGCTGTCTAGACAAATGGGTACCTTTATGTCCCATTTATTAAGACATCCTGCAAAAGGGGCTCCTGGCCCCTGTGGGAAGCTGGAAAGGAACAGACCATATCCTGTTTCTTTTTGCTCCTACCTCTGTGGGGAATCCTTATTCTGCCCCCAAAGTCTGGTGCCATACCTGTGGGTCCCTGCATCTCCTAGAATTCCCCCTATGCTAGTGTTTAGCCTGTGTAATAACAGTTATCTGTCCACAGGGCTGTATCCTCCTCCGGCTTGTAAACTCCATGAAGACCGGCCCCAGGTCTCACTCACTCCTGTCCACCGCAGTGCTTTCCGCATGTTAGGTCTTAACAAACATCTGTTTCTTCTACTCTTCATAAAATTCACGTTTCTCCTCACCCCCTGCCATCCCTGACCCCAGCTAACTTTCACCCTGTGTGCGGGGGTGAGGGATCTACATTTGGGCTCCACCCCCACACGCCTGCTGGCCTGTCATCTCAGATCCCTGGTGGTGGGACATCTACCGCGGCTCTGCCCCATCCCCCACTGTCTTCACCCCTGCCACCTCTGGCATGGTTTCACTGTCCCCTCCCTGGAGTTCTCCTTTTCTCCCCTGCCCAGGCTGCCCCCGCTGGAAAGCCCAGCTCAGGCCTCTGGCCCTATGAAGCCTCTCCTGACTGAATAATCCATCAGCCTGCCCTCAGCTCATCTGGTCCCCAGTGACGACTGTGCTCTCCACCAGCAGGACACACCGGAGCACTTTCTCTGTCCCTGCGAGTTGGACTCCATTCCACAGTTAGGTCCTGGGTCACAGACAGACATTTCACATCCCCTCCTCGGTATTCTCCAGCAGTGTGCGGCACAGTGCAGGCTCCTAGGAGGCAGCTGGTGGATATCTACCCATGATTTTAAGAGGTCTGTCTTGACCAGGAGTGTCGAGAAGTGACCTGTGTCTCTGAAGCATTGCTGCTGGTTAGTCCCTCGTGGAAGAAGTGACATGTCCCTCCTGTGTCTGGCTCACGGGGACCGGCGCCTCCCATGTTTGCCCCTGCCGTGCCCTGTGGTTTCCTTTGACACCCTCTGTCATTGTCTATTTTTATGTTTTAAACTTCAGTGGGATTCACCTCTGCAATTTGCTCCCATGTCCTCCTGGTAAATGGTAAACGCGGTGAATCAATGATGAGTAATCAGTAGGCAGAAATGGAATTTCCTGGTCCCAGTTTCAGATCGTATCTGTCTTTCCCCAGACTCCTAACTTCTTGTTGGGACATCCCTTGGTCTGGCCTTTCCCTCCAGAGGAGTCCCCAGACCCACCCACAGCCTTGATTTACTGATGCCTAATCTTATTTTAGTTTTTCACACCAGTTTTAACAATTCGATTGTATAGATCTTCTGGAAATTTTACCCCAAAACGGTAGATGTTCCATCCCCTCACAGGGGAATGTGGTGGGGGTGGGGGTTAACGTGTTGAAAATCTAGGTATCATGTGTTTTATTTGAGTTAGCTGTGTTTTCACAACAACTCTGAGAGTTAACATTATCACTTCTACTTAATAAATTAAAAAACACACACACAAAAAAAAACTAAAGCCCCAAAAGGATTGAATAGCTTGCCAAGGCTATGTAACAAGTGAAATCTGAATCCAGGTCTGTATGATCCCAAAGCTTAAGCTGCTGCCCATCTTTCTATTCCCAGTTCAAACGTGCCTTGAAATGGGAACTCACTTGATAGCACTTGGCTTTTAAACGGCTACATACGTATAAGTTCCTTCACTCAAATATGCTGGGGCTCAGGAGGAGAGGCAGAGAGAAGGAAAAGGTATTGATTGATTGATTTGATTCTAAGCAGAGATTGACAGAGATGAGCTTTCAGGCCCCAGAGTGTGACTGTTGAGCACCTAAGAAGTCCTCACTTGACCCTTGACTTCCTGCCAGAGCCTCGGGAATCCCATTAGTGCAGCGTGCTCGCTGGCTGGGCTGGAACTTGCTGCTCTCCTCTGCAGTGGCAGGCTGACTTCTGCCCCTAGATTGGAACTGCCAAGGGCTGCTATAGAAGGGACAGACTTCCAGTGCTCACCGGGGAGCCAGGGGTATCCTGGGAAGCTGAAAATGCATTTGTCAAGCTCAGGTCTTCACAGCTGAGAAACCCCATCACTAACCCGCAGTTTTCTTGACCAAAACTTTAAGTGCTCTGTTTTTCCCATCTCTAAATAATGTTCATACATGTAAATCCTAGGAGGTTGCAGGGACAGTGGCTAGAAAGCCCCCACATTCTCTAGAGGAGTGACAGGATGAAAGAAGCATGCTCTATAATTAGGCTTTATTACACGCTTTTTAAGGTTAACTGAAAGACTTCCCAGTAGCTTCCCTAGCCACTTTTTCAAATACTGAAAGCTTCCAGAAAGCAGCAGACCGGGGTTCCTCACAATCTGACACAGACCTCAGTTACTGTTGAAAAGTGAAAGAGGGCTGGGCACGGTGATTCACACCTATAATCCCAGCACTTTGGGAGGCTGAGGTGGGTGGATCACCAGAGGTCAGGAGGTCAAGACCGGCCTGGCCAGCATGGCAAAACCCCATCTCTATTAAAAATACAAAAATTAGCTGGGTGTAGTGGCGCACGCCTAAAACTCCAGCTACTTGGGAGGCTGAGGCATGAGAATTGCTTGAACCCAGGAGGCAGAGGTTACAATGAGCCGAGATCATGCCACTGCACTCCAGCCTGGGTGACAAGAGTGGGACTCTCTATCTCAAAAAAAAAAAAATGAAAGAGCTCTTGTCTGACATTGGTTTCTATCCTCATTTTTATAATCAGACAGTTTTGGAAACATGCTATTATGATAGTGTTTAAATACTCCAGAATTCTGTGTGTTCGGTAGCTTCAGGTTGGTTTGATTGTTGTTTTACCCCAGTGCCTCTTCCTTCCCATCTGTGCTTCTCAGCTTGGTTTTTTAGATGTATTTTTCTGTTGTAGGACAGTATTGAAGGGCATTTTCTGACCATTTCTTTTACTGGCCAACCTCCTCTTAGATTTTAATCTCAATTCTCAAGAATCTTCCCAACACACTCTGTTCCTATTCTGCTATCATCTTGAGAGCTTCCCAGTCACTGAAAAGCATGTTTAGTAGCCCCTGGCTTAAAGAGCCCACCTGCCAATCACAGACCATTGTCTTGACCATTCAGCTCTGACCCACACATCTGGGCCACATCATCCCACTGGCCAGTAAGCATGGGGAATGCTCTGTGGCCTCAGCTGTGTTCAGGTTCCTCGGTGGAGCCGTAATCATTAACTTAGAAATTGCAATTGGTGGTAACTTGACAGAGCTTTCATCATCAGACTGCTGAGTCATGCAGCCTCTTGCTGGGTAAAATGTGTTTTGAGACATAATCCCCTATAGGGACACCCCCTTGGAGCTACTGTGAAGGCGCTCCCAGCTTCCCTCCCATCAGGGGGACGACCGAAGGATTTACTTGAACAATCCGTTTTCAGAAATGAAGAAGACCTTACGACCCTGGCTTCCTCTCTTCTGATGCAGCTGAAAGATGCATTTCATCTGTAAAGTTAGAGCAGGTAGGAGAGAATGTGAGGCAGTTTCCGTTCTTCTCAGTTGCCCTCCACCTGATTCTGAAGCTGTCACAGACTGTCCATGCAGACTGGCGCTCCCCTCTGCAGGCCTTCTGCAGCCTGTACTGCTACAGCACGAGGCTGCACAATCAGCTGTGAAAACAGAAGCCTTCTTCCGTCTCCTGTGCGGGATCCTTGCCTGCCTTTCTTCTGTGATTGGATCTATAGGCTTAGACTGTGTTTTATTTCCTAAAACATCTTGCTGAGCAAACCTTGTTGCTCTGCCTCATGTTAGCGGTTTCCCTAGCAACGGCCACACCTCGCATTTTCTCCCGCACAGAGAGCACCAGCATGAGGGGGCATGTGTTGCTCGCTGTACAGGAACTTTCCCAACCTGTGTGCAGGAAGGAGAAGGTGCTTTCTATTTCTCGTTTTTAAAAATGCCTCTGGGCCGGGCGCGGTGGCTCAAGCCTGTAATCCCAGCACTTTGGGAGGCCGAGACGGGCGGATCATGAGGTCAGGAGATCGAGACCATCCTGGCTAACATGGTGAAACCCCGTCTCTACTAAAAGATACAAAAAACTAGCCGGGCAAGGTGGCGGGCGCCTGTAGTTCCAGCTACTTGGGAGGCTGAGGCAGGAGAATGGCATAAACCCGGGAGGCAGAGCTTGCAGTGAGCTGAGATCCGGCCACTGCACTCCAGCCTGGGTGACAGAGCGAGACTCCGTCTCAAAAAAAAATAAAAATAAAAAAAATAAAAAAATAAAAATGCCTCTGTTGGTGACACTGGTGGAGAAACATGCTTACGAGAAAACAACTGACCTTCTGCTGTTACTCTAGGAGATTTCCTAGGAGCTCACACTGTCATTTAAATTCCAGGTGCACGTCTTCCGAACAAATGCCTCCTGAGGATTTCTGTGCCTGGAAAATATCTGTTAACAGATTGCTTTTACACCTACGTAAGTAGAGGCTTCTGCTTGTAAGTCAACCTCCAGGGAGTTTTGTTTTATTTTGTACCTGAATGATTCCTCAGTACATTTCTTTCTTTTTCTTTTTTGAGGTAGGGTTTTGCTGTGTTGCCCAGGCTGGAGTACAGTGGTGTGATCACGACTCACTGTGGCCTCAACCTCCCAGGCTCAAGTGATCCTCCCACCTCAGCCTCCCAAGTAGCTGGGACCACAGGCGTGCACCACCACGCCTGTCTAATTTTTTAAAATTTATTTTGTAGAGGCAGAGAGTCTCCCTGTGTTGCCCTGGTTTCAAACACTTGGGCCAAGTGATTCTCTGCCTCAACCTCTTAAAGTGCTGGGATTACAGGTGTGAGCCACCATGCCTGACAAGCCCGATACATTTTTTTAAATGGTCATTTTGACCATTTGATCTCTACTTTTTTTCTCTCCACCACCCAACTCTACTGTCAGGAAGAGTCTATAACATGAACTCCTGCTTAAAAACAAGGATACAGATCCCATATTCAGGTCTTAGAATGGGAAGAGGAGAAGGCAGTTGAAAATATTAAATATATGTATTTCAGTGAATCCAGTTGGAGATGCCATTTCAGCTTTGTAGTCACTCTAGAATGTGTCCATGTACGGCAAAGCATGTGACAGCAGGATCTCTGCACCCTCTCCATTTACCAGCTGTGGTGGATCTCTTAGCCACAGCTCTGTTTATAATGTGCTCATGGAAAACTAATGTGTTACAATATTTACATTGTGCTAACATTGGTTCAGATGGCTTCATCATATTTACCTGATTTAATCCTCACAACCACCTTATGTGCTAGGTCCAGTTATTACCATCTTTTTTTTTTTTTTTTTTTTTTTTGAGATGGAGCCTCACTCTGTCACCAGGCATGCAGTGGCGTGATTTAGGCTCACTGCTGCAACCTCCGCCTCCCAGGTTCAAGCGATTCTCCTGCCTCAGCCTCCCAAGTAGCTGGGACTACAGACACATGCCACCATGCCCAGCTGATTTTTGTATTTTCATAGAGATGGGATTTCACCATGTTGGCCAGGATGGTCTCAACCTCTTGACCTCGTGATCCACCCATTTCAGCCTCCCAAAGTGCTGAGATTACAGGCGTGAGCCACCGCACCCGGCCTATTAACCTCATTTTACAGATGAGGAGACTGAGGCACAGAGAGTTAAAGTGATTTGTGCAGGGTTGTGTGAGGAGCTGGTGGCAGAGCTTGGCATTCTGGCTCTGGAGTCTGCATTTGGTCATCTCACCATACAGTGTCATAGAAACAGGAAACTCGAGAAGATAAACTGCTGGGCTGTATTTGGAGTCAGTATTTTAACACTGTCATAATCTGAAGCATGATCTATGGGACTCATTACTGTGCCCTTTGACTTGAACTTCTTTAAGGTTAGTGGGAAAACGGGCTTTAGAGAAGGACAGGACTGGCTTAAGGTCACACTGCATGTCAGAAGTGTGGTGGAGGGTCCAGGTCTTCTGACCATTCAGTACAAGCCAAACTGTGCTAATTTCTAATTTTTCTCCCTTTCTCTTGGTGAGTTATTTGGTGCTACTTCTACTCCTCAGGACCAAAGCTGGCTTTCACGGTTTACTCATGTACTTACTGATGAAACCCTGAAACTTGGAGCCAGTGACTGTTCAGCGGTCCATATGAAGATGCGCTGAAGATGTAAAGGACCGAGCAGTAAAGAGTGCTGGCTGAATCCCTGGGCTGGGAATCAGGCATGTTGGAGTTTGAGTCCTGGTCTGCCACTCCAGCTCTGTGACCAAGAGGAAGTCATGTACCCTTTCTAAGTCTCTAGCCTATCTTCTGAAAGACGAAGATGCTACCACCAACCATGTTAGTGGTTGTGAATGCCAACAAAGTCCATGTGAAGCACACGGCACAGTGTCTGCCGTGGACTCAGTGTTCCAAAAATGGAAGCTATGACAGTTTCACAGAGTGCTCTTCCCATCATTTTTCAGTTCATTTTGGCCTTTTCCCTCGAAATCACTCCAGTGTTCTGATCCAGCTGATAAAACACCAAACATTCATATAGTGCTTTAAAAGTGACCCACTGTTTTTATAGACGCATTACGTATGACCCTAACAACCACTGCAATATAGAAATTCGCATCTCCATTCTCCAGATCAGGAAACTGAAGCTCGGAAAAGTTAAATGATTTGCCCAGGATCACATAGCTAGTAAGCAGCCCAGCCAGATCCTGTGTTAACCTGTTCATCCACTTCCTATAAGAAAACATCCATTCAAGGCAGGTGAGGCAACAAAGAAAGACTTAGAGCTGTGTGGCCGCTCGTCAGGACAGTGCCAGCTGCACCTACAGTCCGGCTGGAATACTCGACTTAAGACTATTGTGTCCCATGTCCCAAACATTTTGAAGCCACATCTTAAAGAAGTGTCCTGCTCAGATGCAGTTCTTGTGAAATCCGCAGGCCCCAAGGGAAGTGACTTTCATCCAGTTTGCTCATGCAAGAACAGACTGGCATTTCACATCCAGGAAAACAATGGATTTGTACTGTTCAGCTTTTGCCATGCAAGGAGTTCCTGGTGTCATTTATCAATTTACATCCAGGCTCCAGCTTCACTATCAGATTTGGAAGAAAAAAGTTACAAAGAAAGGCAGCTTGCTGAGAAACAGCAGAAGCATGACAGTACAGACTGGGTTTTGAAATGGAGACACATTCTCATGGCTTGTGGGCTGAGAGACACCGAGAAAGGATTTTGTTCTTGAAAGATGATTGTTTTAATGCTGGAGATGGAGAGTTTTGACAATTTTAAGTGCATGTTCTGTGTGTAAGAGTCATTACGTGTTTTTTTTTTTTTTTTTCTTTCAGATGTTGCCATGCCTTAAAATTGCTGATGATTAAAATAGAACATCCTGAGTTACAGAAATTCAGCCCTACCGTATCCTGGCCTAAAAATACAGAACAATCAAATTGATTGTTGGAAATGAGAAGCTAGGGAGGGTTGGAAACATGCTAATGTTTACTGAGTAAAATCTTTCCTTCTCTGTAGAGTTGCCCTTGCAGCTGAAAGTCACTGAAAGACTCAACAAAATAAGCGGATCCCACTTGCTCTCACTCTGTTCTCGTTTACATGACCTGGAAAGAGAATGAATGAGCCCTTTTAAATTTGTCAACTGGTTTTCTTCCATCTCCTTCCTAGTGAGCCACAGGGTTTTTTGCTGTTAACTGGGTAGCCAGTGTCTTCATGCAGACTTGTTTTCAGGAAACTAGCCTCTTGCTTCATGTGAAAACAGCGACCCAACTCAAGATGTCTATCACAGTGTGTTCCGTTGCATCACAGTTGCATCTCCAGCTTCAATACTCAAGTTGGGACTGTTGTGTTCTGATGTCTCGAACATTTCAAAGCTACATCCTTAAAGAAATGTCAGGCTTAGGTAGAGTTCTTATTGTGAAATCCTCAAAGCCCAGGGGAAGTGACCTTAAGCCAATTTGCTGGCTTTTCATGTCACAGAAAACAATCAACTGCCACTACTCAGCTCTGCCACACCTGGTGTGGTCACTACTTGCCAACTCAGTACCCCACTTTCTCCCCAAGGACATAAAAGCAGTGTGGGAAGATATACCAAATGACCTTGTCACACTGGGCTAATATGAAGAGCCCATAGATGCAAAATAATATACCTTTATTCTTCTGATTTTTTTTTTTTTTTTTTTTCTTGAACTGCTGACCACAGGTGATCCACCTGACG
>NW_012114955.1:3409034-3416988 GCF_000951035.1 Colobus angolensis palliatus | reverse complement strand
TTTTTGTATTTTTTGGTAGAGATGGGGTTTCACCCTGTTGGCCAGGCTGGTCTCAAACTTCTGACCTCAAGTGATCTGCCTGCCTCGGCCTCCCAAAATGCTGGGATTACAGGTAGAAGCCACCACACTCAGCCCTCTGCTGAATTTCTGAGAAGCATACATAAAGACAATGTAAAAAACTTAGCATATTTGTTTGGCCCTGCTAAGGGCATGGTTGAATATATACTGTGTGTGATGTATTTGGTGTATGAGATGTATATGATCTTATCAGATATAAGTAAAAGAAAGAAATTCATCTTCAGGAAAAATTTTCCCCATAACTGAAGTGTCAATCATTTGAAAAACTTCTAGGTAGTACGCAAACACTCCAACTAGTTATTTATCAAAAATAAGCAGACTTCGGAGTTTTGTGACTGATGAGAATAATCTGGCTGCTGCTTTTGTACTTCAGTCACTGATACTGCGAATTACACTAGCATGTACAGAAGGAGGCCGGGGGTCCCTAAAGGAATCACAGAATTAGTGAAACCATTATTTGAAAGTTGCAGTGATTCTTCTGTCCTGGCACTTTTCCCAGTTTTGGTGCTTAAGTTTACTATCCACTTGAAATGTGTCACTGCCTGTCACTTCACAAAGTATGTGCCTTTCATTGCAGTCAACAAGCCGTTTACATCTTTGATGAAATGATTGCCACACATCTCCATAGCCCTGGTGTTCTATTCCCTTATTCACAGAGATTTTTTAAAAAGCTAGCCTAGCAGCAATAGGTATGTGCTGTGGATGACTTCTCCGTGATAAAGGATGAGTTTGTGCTGGGATCTCCTTATGAAGAGATAACTGGCCAAGCCCATGAGGAACAAGAACGTTATGTTAATCAGAAGGTAAGCAGCCTGCAGTGCACCTCCTGACTGACTTAGCACTGAACCCACTTGGAATCATCAACCACAGGCACATGGTAATTGGATGTTCTTCTAATACACATAGCGAGATTGTAAAATGAGGATGATACATGAGGAAAGTCAGAAGGAGAAACTAAAGTTGTTCTTAAATATAAACCAAGGGAACAGACTAAGTGAATGGTACAGCCAGAATTAGAGCCTGTTTTTCACAAGGTGGTATGTCATGATAAGCCAAAGAAAAGGTTGGGTAGTGTTTTGAGGCTAAAAGAGACCAGTCTTAGTGAATCAACCTTGATGCAATCTGGCTTTGAAAAAACTATAAAAAACCTTTTGTTTGGAGAAAGTGGGAGAAGTTGGATGTGGAATGGATATTTGGGGGTACTAAGGAATTGTTTATTTTCTTAGGTATGGTAAGATTTTGTGGTCATGTAGAAGAGTGTCTTCATTTTATAGAATGACCTCATTATTTAAAGACATTCTGAAGTAGTTAGGAGCAGTGTATGTATGGGTGGTTGTCAATTTACTTTCAAACAATACAGCAAAAAATACACATCTATATTACATATAGATAACTAAAGCAAAACATGGCCAAAGGAATAGTTATTGAATTTGGATAGTATGAATTTAGGAATTCATTGTATTATTTACAATTTAATGTATAATTTTTTTATAACAGTTTATAAAAACAGTGCACACCCCTTTAGTTAGGTGGCCTGGGTACGTGAAGTATCTTCTTGGATGCCTAGAACACAAAAAGGGATGACAACAGGCCACCTAATAAGATGATATCAAGAACTATACTGTGAGGGGGAAAAAGAACTGTTGCAAAAAATAATTTGCCAAGGAGAACTCAGAGTACAAAGCCTTACCTTTGGAGTAGAGGGAAGGAGAGTCTTAAGTAAAGCTCATAAAAACCTCTAACTAACTCATAGATGCAGTCTAAGGAATTCATTCCAGAAGTGACATTAGCATCTCATTAGTGCCATTATGTGACTTGGCCTCTGAGTTAGTCTATTTTCTTCCCTAGACCCCAAAATCTCAGTAATCCTTTGGATCAAACAAAGTTATCTCCAGGTGAAAATAATAGGTTTAGGAAAGCATTTTTCTTCCACTCCTACCGAGCACTTACTTGCTTTGTCCTATTTGCCTGTCCGATGGACGGTTCTCCAGCACCACCGCTGCTCATCCTCCGCCTGCCTGGGTACTTGATCACAGGATGCCTCTGACTTCTCCTGCCTTTACCCAAGCAAAGGATTTTCCTTGTCCTCCCACCCAAGAGTGACGGGGTTGACATGTGCCCTTGCCTCTAAATGATAAAGCTGAACCTTTGGGCAACTTAAGAATAAGGGGAGTCCCAGGCATGCTCCCCCTTCAATAACAAATTCAGTGACATCACTGTATGAATAGATGAAATTTGCCAAAGCACTGTTTAGACCACTAAGTAACTCACTCACAACTAGGTTTCAACTTTTCCTTTCTAGGTTGTCTTGGGTTTATGGTAAGAGAGCATTATGAAGAAAAAAATAGATCATAAAGCTTCTTCAGGAAGCTGGTTTCATATGGTGGTTTAGATTTAAATAGTGATTGTCTAGCACCATTTGAAATCAGTGTTCTTGGGGGAGACCAGCTGCGCCGCACTGCCAACAGCAAAAGAAATGAATGGGACAGCTCAGAAAGCAACAGCAGGATGGCTGTGAGAACCTGCCTCACATGTAGCTGACCCCTTCCTCACCCCTTCCAACAGTGGTGGCATATATCACAAATGGCAGTCAGGTCTCTGCAGTGGCGGATCCAACCAACTGTGATCGAAAGTTTTCCAAAAATAAGTTGTGTCTGTATTGAACGTGAACAGACTCTCTTCTTGTCATTATTCTCTAACAATACAGTATAACAATTATTTGCATAGCATTTGCATTGCATTAAACATAAGTAATCTAGAGACGATTTAAAGTATACGGGAGGATGTGTGTAGGCTGTATGCAAATACTACACTATTTTCTATCAGAGACTTGAGCATCTGTGGATTTTGGTATCCACGGGGCTTTCTGGAACCAATCCCTCAAGGATACCAAGGGATGAATGTAATTGTACAGGATATTGCATTGTTGGAATTTTATACTTCTTTGTGGAATAAACCTGTAGCACTTAATGGATAGTGCAGACTCATTCCATCGTGCCTGGGTTAAAGGGCCCAATGTATGCTGGATTTAGTAAGGTTTGGGCCCTCCCAAACCTCACGTCCTCCTGTGACCCCTTAGAGGATGACTGATTTCTTTTGGTGTTCAGAGTCAATATAATTTTCTAGCACCATCTGAAATCGGTTATAATGATTGGGGAAGAGCACCATGACGCTTGCTGATGACAGGAAATGTATTGGTGACCCTTGGGTCCATGGACAAGAACTAAGAAAACAAATGCAAACCAATAATGCAAAGGTGATTTTTCTTCTTCCAGTTTCTAAGTTGAGTTTCATTGACCTGAATTGCATGTGGTATCATACTAACAAATGGTTCACTATTAGCATATCATGAATGGTTTATACTTTATAAAAATTCCACAGAATTGGTGGGGGTTTTGTTTCGGTGATGGATACCTAGAAACACTCCTGGGGAAAATGGATGACTGGCTTAGATGATGGGAAAGGAGCAGCGAGGGAGTCAATTCTGTTGTCTATGAGACGCTGCACCAGCTATCTCTCAACTCTCCTCTCTTACCGGGCTGAGGAGTTCCCTCCGTGGTTAAACAGGTCATTTTCTTACATAAGGAAAAATGGTCCAGAGAAACTGGGTTTCTGTGGCTGAGAGAGAACTGTGCTAATATGTGTTGGTTCAGTTTAGAAGGCAAAGCAAGGAAAGCAGGTTCTACTTGAACATGGATCCTAGAGCATACCTTTGATATGGTTTGGATGTTTGTCCCCTCCAATCTCATGTTGAAGTGTGATCCCCAGTATAGGGGGTGGGGCCTGGTGGGGTGTTTGAGTCATGGGGCGGATCCCTCGTGAATGGCTTGGTGCTGTCCTCACTTAACGAGTTCCTGCTCAGTTAGAGGGAGCTGGTTGTTTAAAAAAGCTGGCACCTCCTTCCTCTCACTCTTTCTTCCTCCCTCTCTCGCCATGTGACATGTCTGCTCCCTCTCTGCCTTCCACCGTGAATAAAACATCCTGAGGCCTCACCAGGAACCGAGCAGGTGCCAGTGCCATGCTTGTACGGCTGCAGAACTGTGAGCCAAATAAACCTCT
Source organism: Colobus angolensis palliatus (assembly GCF_000951035.1). NCBI lineage: Eukaryota > Metazoa > Chordata > Mammalia > Primates > Cercopithecidae > Colobus > Colobus angolensis. Next base: position 3,412,851 of record NW_012114955.1, on the reverse strand, counting down.
TTCCTGTATAAATTACCCAGTCTTAGGTATCTCTTTATAGCAGCGTAAAATGCACTAACACAATCTCACTAGAAGTGAAGTCCTAAGACCGAAAACAATACTGAGTTTTTAGGTCCACTCAGAGGCAAAAATAAAAGGTTCTTTAGAGCAGCATGATTTATAGTCCTTTGGGTATAAGCACATGTACCCTAGAACTTAATGTATAATTAAAAAAATAAATAAGTAAAAAATAAAAGGCTCAAGAATGAGCCGTCTCAGCCACTCTCCTCCAGGGGCCCCTGAGTGCAGCTCCCAACACTGGTACTGTGCCGACCGCCCACCTGTGGTCCCCATGTGGCGTCCTGGAGAACTGCAGGGGCACCTGGTGGAATTCAGACCTTGCCCTTCTGTTTTCCTTCTGGCCTGGAAAAGCCACTGGCCTCACAAGAGTTAATATTGTATCTACCCTGCTTAAGCTTTCCCGCCCTCTCACACCACCTCCCTCCTTTTCCCGCCTGCCTGTCACTTGTCTGGAAGAGGCCTTTTCTCCTCGGGGCTAACACATGCAATTTGTAGTCAAAACATTCTGTCTACCACACAAATCCAACAAGAATCAGGATCATTCCACCACATCTTTTTCTATCCTATGGTTATTATTTTCTCAAAACTCTTTGTCTTTTGCTTTCTTACCTATTCGCTGTTTTCCCTGAGTAATCTTATTTACTCTCCTGGTTCCAAATACATCCCTATGTGTTGATTCCCCTCAAACTAGAGCTCTAGCCTGGGGTGTTTTTTGAGACCTCTTGCTTTTTATACTTTTAGTGGCTCCTAAGCATAATAGTTTAGCCTGCTCTTCTAAACTTGTCTCAATTTAATCCATTTATGCCTGAGGTTGCAGTTTTTAAAATTTTTGCCATCAGACCTTGGCGATGACCTTGAGCAGTAGGAGACAGACAACTCCCACAGGCTTAGCGTTCCAATAATGGAACACTAGGCATATAGCCAAAGCCATCCACATTGCCTTCTCCCCAAAGCCAGCTCTCCCTGCTCTGCCCCATGGTGAAAGCTGTGAATACCTATGGTCTGTGACCTCTTCCCTCTCCCTTACCCACATCCACACTCAGCACAACTTGTTGCTATTCTCTCTCAATTATCTCTTCAGAATCCATCCCTTTCTCTGCTCCTCCTAGACAGCTTTCTGTCTCCTAGACACCCCTCACCATTAGTCTAGCTCTGCTGTAGCCACCACTTAATCTTTGTAAAATACACACATGAGCTGGGTGCGGTGGCTGGTGCCTGTAATCCCAGCTACTCAGGAGGCTGGGGCAGGAGGTTGCTTGAGCCCAAGAGGTTGAGGCTGCAGTGAGCCATGATTGCATCACTGCACTCCAGCCTGGACGACAGACCACGATCCCATCTCTTTAAAAAATAAAAATAAAAATAGTTTAACCACATGACCTTGCTCCTTGTCCCTCACTTTTAGATGAACTCATAATTATGTCAACCAGGTACCAGACCCTTCATGACCCCACGCCTACCTGTGTCACCGTCTTCTGGCTGTGCTTCCTGGGGCCTGCATTCTGTGCTCACCCAGCTGCTTGCTGCTGAGAACACTCAGGTATCTTGGCATTTCTCAGCCTGTGTCTGTGCTGTTTCCTCTGCCCACATCTCCCCTCTCCTCTTCCTCCTTGTCATCTGGGGACCTCCAGCCTGCAGCCCCTGGCTCAGGTGTGAACTTGTCTAGGAAGCCTTCCTCTGCCTTCTGCATCAAGGCTTAGATCCCTGGCAAGGGCTTTCTTCTCTGCCCCGTCAGAGCCTGATGGCACTTCGCATGTTATACTCTGATGACTGATTACCTACTAGGCTTCTCTGCGAGGCTGGAAAATCCTTGCTCCTAGGAGAGATGGCAGACAAGAACAAGACATGCTGTGTATACTCTGTTCTTACATACCACACGAGCTATCCTTTATGTAGGTGTCTGTGGCAAATCTTCCTTCTAGGCTGCAGCCTCCACTTTTCATAGTTTCTCTCCATTTTCATTTGCCATGTGCATGAGGAATAAAAACTACTTCCAATGATGACCAAAATAAAATGGAAGAAAATAATCCTGCTTCAAAGAACATTTCTAAGACCATAAATATGATTTTGATGTATCTTCCATTATGGATTACCCATGTGATTTTTTTCTTCTAAATCCATAAATAGGAATTGTTTAATAGGCTAGAGAGCAATGAAAAGCACAATAATTCAGGATTGTTGTCCTCATTTCATAGGAGAGCAAACAAAGACAGGAAAACAGATGTGCCTTAACCAAAAAGGGCAGTCAATTTATGCTAAGCAGACTGAACCCCTTTAAAAGTAATCATTTACAGCGACCAAGGGCCAAGCACATGATCACCACCCTCCCCTCCCAATAGCTCTGAAGCAGGGGTAGTGTTTCCCCAGCTTATGCGTGAGGAAATAGATGCACAGAAAAGTCAAGTAACTTGCCTGCAATGCCACGGCCGGTCAACATGAGGGTTTGAATTACAAATCAGGTGGTGGTGGCAGTGATGATAATAGCAGCTTATCATCATCATTGAGCTCTTATTTTGTGGTAAGTATTTTGCATGAATTAGCTCATTTAGTCTGACTTTCAAAGCAGCCCTTTGAGGTCAGTGTTATTATCATCATTCTCATTTTGCCATGAAGAAACAAAAGCATTAAATAATCCAAGATCGTCTAACTGACATTTCCAAGCAGGAGCACAAACCCGGATCTCTGTGACTCCTGTGCTCTTAAATCAGCACTGCTCTTTTCAGTGTGGGAGACGGCATAAATGAGTGTGTTCATTTGCTGGGCAGCTTTATTGTGGTCCCCTTGATCCCCACCTACTGGCATTCATGCCCTGTGCCATTCCTTCCCCTGGAGTGTGGACTAGACCTAGTAACTTGCTTCTAATGGATGGAATATGTCAAAAGTGATAGGATGTCACTTCTGAGACTAGGTTACAAATAGACTGTGATTCTGTTGTCTTCTTTCTCAGGCTTGCTCCCTCACGACGTGCTCTCTCTCTCTCCCCCTCTCCTCCCTCTCTTCTCTCCTCTCTCTCTCCTCTTACCTCTCTTGTGCACGTACTCTGGAAAGCCAGCTACCGTGTTGGGGACTGCCCAATGGAGAGGCCCACATTCCACAAGGAAGTGATGTCTTCAGCCAGTACTTCGCCAGGACCTGAGGCCTGCTGAGAGTCACCTGAGTGGCCTTGGTGGGTCCTCTTTCAACGAGCTTGCAGGTGACCGCTGTGCCAGCCAAAACCTTGATGGCAGCCTATGAGTGAGTGACCCTGAGCCAGAGGATCCAGTTAAGCCATGCCCAGGATCCTGACCTGCAGAAACTATGGCATAATAAGTGTTTATTGTTTTATGCCACTAACTTTTGGGGTTAGTTATGCAGCGATAGATAGCTAATACAGTTCACAGTATCCTTATCTAGCCTCACACATTCTGCCTTTAGTATCTAGTTTTCTAACTTTTTAGATAACCTTTTTTGGGGGGGATAATTTTAGATTTACAGAAAAAAGGCAAAGATAGCATAGAGAGTTCCTTTATATTTCTCTCCTAGTTTACTCTGTTGTTCATATGTTATAAAACGATGGTTTTGGGTTTTCTGAGACAGTGTCTCACTCTGTCACCCAGGCTGGAGTGTAGTGGTGATCATAGCTCACTGCAGCCTTGAACTCCTGGCTCAAGGGATCCTACTACCTCAGCTTCCCAAGTAGCTGGGTTCACAGCATATACCACCACACATGGCTAATTAAAATATATAAATATATATATATAAATATACAAAAATGTTTGAA
>NW_012114955.1:3383599-3408739 GCF_000951035.1 Colobus angolensis palliatus | reverse complement strand
TTCACCATGTTGGCCAGGCTGGTTTTGAACTCCTGACATCAGGTGATCACCCATGTCGGCCTCCCAAAGTGCTGGGATTACAGGCGTTAGCCATCGCACCCAGCCGCCCAGGCTATTTCTTAATACTAAGAAATCAACATTGGTGCATTACTGTTAACTAAATTTCACTCTTTATTCATATCTCTTTAGTTTTTCCACTAATGTCCTTTTTCTATTTCAGGACTGGTGTCATATTTTTAATAGCCTAATAGATATCGTATTCCAGGTACACCTCTCTGTGTGTATGGAAAGACAGAAGAAATATACACATAGATTTGCTAGAATGTGGGAGCTCCCTCTACAGACAATAAAGGAACATTAGCAAAGTCTTTAGTTAGGTGGTCTTGTTTATAACTGGAAACATAATAGTTACGGTAATTTAACTCAAAAACTGCTATTATGTGAAATTACTGGGGGAAAGTGGGACAAACAAAAAAATGGTAAGACCCTAACCAGTCAAAAATGCTTTTTAAAAATCAAATATACCTTACTAAAAAGTAACAATATTTTAATACACTGAAACTTTTAATTTTAACTTATTAGTAAGTATATCAAATATTGCTCCAGATTTACAAATCGTCATTTTCCACTATGATGTCAATACACATTAATTTGTATATAATGTGCAAATACTTAATTTTCCTGTAACCATTCAAATGGGAAATATTCAACAAAGAATACTAATTTCCTTCTTAATTCCTGTGCTGTGTGAACCAAGTCACTTGATCTTTCTGGGTTTGTTTTCTTTAGTATCAATTTGTATTACTAGAATTCTACAACAAAGTTGTGTAATACAGTCTTTTAATACTTTTAAACACTTTGCAGTGCAAAACTCTGTATTAAAAAATTTCTATTTCCTAATTGCTTAAACATTTAGCTGCATTATTTGTAGCTTTTCCAAGTGATGCTTAACGACAATCCATATAAAACTAACATTCTCAGGAAAAGAATAAGTGGTACTGCCTAGAGAAAAAAGTCCCTCCTACTTATTACATCTATCCTGGTTGAATTTTTTTTTTTTTCTTTTTCTGAGACGGAGTCTCGCTCTGTCGCCAGGTTGGAGTGCAGTGGCGCAATCTCAGCTCACTGCAACCTCCACCTCCTGGGTTCAAGCGATTCTCCTGCCTCGGCCTCCCAAGTAGCTGGGACTACAGACGTATGCCACCGCGCCCAGCTAATTTTTGTATTTTTAGTGGAGATGGGATTTCACCATGTTGGCCAGGATGGTCTTGATCTCTTCACCTCATGATCTGCCCACCTCAGCCTCCCAAAGTGCTGGGATTCCAGGCATGAGCCATTGCACCCGGCCTGAATTTTTTTAATATAACAACGAGAAATCTCATTATGAGAAAATAACACATACTTATGAGAAAAAACTAGCTTTGTATAGATCCAAAAAAGCCATTTAGTGAGACAGGGTTTTAAAACTCTTCTTGGTGACCTAACAAAAAACCCAAACAAATAGGAAAAACAAAAACAAAAAAAACAAATTTGAAGCTGATTCATCAGTTCAAGTCTTGATGGCCAGGGTTTGCTGCTTAGTTGACTCTGAGTGACTAAGCTCTTCTTTGTAGCCAACTCACCTGTTTCAACAGTTGACGAATAAAAAAAAAAAAAAGGGACAATAAAATACGTGCAGAATGAGGGGGTGCCAAAGGAGAGAGAAATGAAATCTAATTGGAAAAAAGTAAAGCCAAACATAGTGTAAGCTCATTCACAAGACATTACTACCCAGAACTCTGAATTTAAGTTTTCTCTTCTCCATTTTCAAAAGTGTCAGATGACAAGAAAGGAAGATGTTTACTAAAGAACAGCAGCACGAATTACTTCTGTATTGTAAATGATAAGATATTCTATTTTGAGGTTACTTTATAATTCATTTATGTCTGTTGTGCCTAAAATCTTAGCTATTCAGAATGATGACAGCTCCTCAGATACTATGGAAATAATACATCATCAAAGGCATACATTTATTCACTCTTCCGTGTTAACTAAAGCAGAATGTATAGTGCAGAGACTTTGTAAACAACTCTTACTTAACTGAAACTACAATGGAATCTGTACTAGCCATACAAAATCCACTATACAGTGTTCTTTCCTTTAGTATTGAGGTAAAATTTCACATAACAAAATTTACCATTTTTACCATTTTAACCATCTTAAAGAATACAATTCAGCGGCCTTAGTACGTTCACAATGTTGTGTGACCATCACCACTCTCTAACTCTACAACATTTTTATCACCCCAAGAAGAAACCTGTACCCATTAAGTAGACATTCCTCATTTATTCCTCCTCCCAGCTCCTGGCAAAATCTGCTTTCTGTAGACTTACATAGTCTGGACATTGCATGTAAATGGAATCATACAATAGGTATGACACATGATACATACATACAATAGGGATGATACATGATAGAAGGTACCAGCCTCTTCTGACTGGCTTCTTTCACTTAGCATGATGTTTTCAAGGTTCATCCATGTTGTAGTGTGTATCAGTACTTCATTCCTTTTTATGACTGAATAATATTCCATTATTTGGAAAGACAACATTTTGTTTATCCACTCACAGGTTCGACTGGCATTTGAGTTGTCTCGTTCTTTAAACTTTGATTTCTGTCAATGTAATATATATCCATAGATTAACAAGTAAGAGGGCACTGAGTCCCAGAGCAAAGAGCTGTTCTCTGCCCTACTCTGTTCTCCCGCAGGCAGCTGCTTTCAAATCATTTATCTGTTTCTTCTGATAAATGATTCTGTTACTTACATTTTAAAATGCTCATACCTCTATGTCTTCATTTTGACTTTATTTTTTGAATTTTTTGAATTTTTCTACTATGGGAAATAAGAATTTAGCTTTAACTTCACTACCACCTGTACACATACTACTCCATTCGCCTTCACAATTTAGTTATAGTTTTCTGTTAACTCAAGAATTGGTTTTGATAATTATATACTTTGATATCATAACTACATAGTTTTGAATTTCCTTTTAAAACTTTTTATAAACTCTGAAATGAAAAATTTCATCATTTAAAATTTAATTCACAATGTACTTAACAATTAATTCCTAAACCTTATAGAACTGTAACATTCCCCTCGGCATTTTCAGAGCCCGCACACAGTCACTGTGCGTGTGTGTATGTGTGCGTACACATCCTTCAGTTTTCTGACAAAGGTCATTTTTTTTAGGTTTTTAATTTTCCCATATTTCATTGATCATTTCACTGGTTATGGAATTCCTGACTGGCTCAGACTTTGGTTTTCTAGCCCCCAGTGCTGTGAAGAGGTCTGATACAATGCTGATTTCTGGCCCTTTTGCTCTGGAAGTTTTGAGGAGATTGTGTTTGTCCTTTATGTCCTGTAAATTTCCTGAGTTTGTGCCATAATAGAGGTCTTTTTCATTTAATATACCTTTTATTTTAATTTTTTTTTTGACAGGGTCTCGCCTCACTCCCGTTGCCCAAGCTGGAGTGCAGTGGTGCGATCACAGCTCACTGCAGCCTCGACTTCCCAGGCTCAGGTGATCCTCCTAGCACAGTCTCCCAAGTGGGTGGGACTATAGGCATGCACCACCATGCCCAGCTAGTTTTTTGTGTTTTTAGTATTTACCTCCATTCTACAGCTGTTAAAACAGAGGCATCAGAAGGAAGAACAGCTTTCCTCGGTCAGTGAGGACTGGAAGAAGCTCTAGGGTTTTCTCTCCTCCATTCCATCTGGGTATAATGGCCACCCATTGCAGTGGGCTTTGATTTTTTTCCAAGAATGGAGCTTGGAACCCCACAGAAATTGTGTTTTGTTAATAAGCTGATGGAAGAATTTTTGGCGTTGATTTTAAATTCCTATAGTCTGCTTCTAGCGAAGCTCCAACCCGCTCATTTACTCTTTCTCCTCTTTAGGGGCCAAAGAACAAAGTGTAGCCAACTGTTTTGAAGCCACCCTGTTTTGAAAAGGCTTTTTCCACTCAGGTGGCCTTGCGCCGAATGGCCAACCCTGCCCACTGTATGGAAACAATAGATGCTGCCTTAGAAGGGAGCAAGCTGGCATTGCCCTGGCATGTGGGTGCGGCCAGGAAGCTTTGGGCCAAACTGTGCAGACTTGCTGTCTCAGGATTAGCACATTCTACAGCCACAGCAGAGACGAGGGGCAGCAGGCACACAGCCCTTCCTCCTGGAGATGAAAGGGGTCTGTAGGTGGATGAGGACCTTGTTCACCAAAAGTCACAGGAGGAAGTCAAAGAGGAGGAGGATAGAAAGATAGTGGTGCTTCTATCACCTACAAATTCTACATCTATGAAAAAAAAAAGTCCACAGAATTATGGGCCTGAACCAATCTGTATCAACCCCGAACATACTGGATGCCACCCACTGTGGGTTGGGCAGAAGATGGTGCAGGCCTGGCAGAAGTTGGTAACTAATACTGTGCCAGAGGCTTGGTTTGGCAGGAGGTGACAGGACAAAGGTACCAGAGAATGCCAGCTGGGTGCCAGCCTTCTTAGCTGTCAGAACTGGTCTCGAAAAAAGGACAGCCGTCGGGTATGCTTTTGTAAGAGGCAGTTTTACTCTTGCAGACAGCTGCCCCTCCCTTCCTTCCTGTGACTGAACAGGCCAGAGAGGAAGGTCACGGGCAGGCAGGAGAACAAGGACAAAGGCATAAAGCGTGGATTGTACATGGACTCCTGTTCTAATCCAGCTCATTTACTGGCTTTCTGTGTCAAAAAACAAAAAATTAGAAAGTTGGATGGGAAAGAGGCTGGCACAAATGTAAATGTGAACGGAGTTCCAAAGGAAAAGAGTCAACAGATAAGAGATTCTTGTGGGCACCGTAGCTGCGAGTGACTTTGAAATGGCCTTGGAAAGGGTCCTGATGGGCATAAAAAAAAAAAAAAAACCACTAGCCCCATTTTCCCTATATAGAAGCAAAGGTCAATAGCAGTACCTTGTTGAAATGTCTGGGAAGTGAAAGTGACAGAGAAAAAGAGGATTGTGGACATATGCGTTGGCCTTTTTTATCTGAAGGTGCTATGGCTGGTGAAGATGGGCTGCATTCTGGGACCCTGGGAGAGCTGCTCCTGAGCTCATGTCTCTGTGCCAGCAGCAGGAGCCCCTCAGTGCTGTAGAATGTGAGGTCTACTGTGAGTCCAAAAGACCAGACACGTGACGCACTCCTCTGCTTTCTGGAGCATAGTATCAGCCCTTAGAAGCAGCTGTTCACCTCTCCTTTAGTAGCTCAGCAAGAATTCAGTTCAGTAAAAATTTATTGAGCACCTACCCTGCTCCAGGTACTCTCCAGGCACTGAGGGGTGGGTGGAGGTTTCCTGTACTGTGCCCAGAACTCTGCTCCTCAGGCTTTTCTCAGCTCAGGATACAGGCTTAAGCAGCTAAACTGATCGCAAGTGCCACCCTTCCATGCTACTAAAAACCCACGCTGTTCTAGACAAAGTTGATGTCTAGCTCAACATACCACACCTTCTCTCTGAAGTCCTTAAGTTCTGAGGCAGGGATCCCAGGAGGGATGCAGGACTCTTGATGTTGAATGAGAGGCAAGACCCTCTGCTCCTGTTGCTTGACCCTCTCCCAGGTCCCCTAGAGGAAAGGCTCATCCTGTGGTGTCTCCCTCCTAAACCAATCCCCGTGCATCCCTTTGTTTTTGCCACGTCCGCACACTAATCTCTGCCTTGTGTTTGCAGATGCTGGTGAGATGGAGCTGCAGTGTGTGTCTGTGGAGCAGATTAAACACTTTCTGCCCCAGCCTGTCTTATCTTCTCACTGGTTAGCAGTCCTTGGAAGAATAAACAATCCACACAAGCTCCCAGAAAGCAGGAGTTCCATGATTGATGACCAGAGTCTCATAGCACAGAATTCATCTCTAAAAACAGGTTTGTAGTTGACCAGACTCCGCCAACTCAGATATGTCCACCCCTAGCTTGAAATGGAAGGTGAGGGGAAGGTCGAGTTCACAGCTCAGTACTCCGAGGACTGTCTCTGGTCAGGTTCCAGATCAGAATAGACCACTGTCCTGTCACTATCAGTCTAACACATGGGATCTCTGGTAACACACATAGTGTATTCTGCTTTGCATCACTCATATGCATATTTTTCTCACCAAGTAGACTATAAACTTCTTGATTCAGGGTCCATATTGCCAGCATATGCCTAGTATAATATAGGTACTCTCTGTGTTGAATCAAATTGGCATGGAAAGTACTATTCCCTGCAGACTGTGGGATTCTGGAGGATTAACCTATGACAGAGCTTTATATAAACACACATTTGCTGAATGTCAGCAACGAAGCAGCCCACTGCTGCTGACTCCAGGGAAGTCAGGAACACCCACACTGAGCAGAAGCCCTTGTGGTTATCTTAGGAACAGTGGCATACCTCTTATCATTCCCCATAAATGGGAAAAATATTGTGCTTGGCCTGCCTTGAGTTTACTTTGGGGCCAGGTTGTTTTCTGACAATTCAAAGAACTACTCATATGTAGATGGCGTATGGCGTTCAGGAACCGGGAGCACCCGAATCTATACATTTTATCCAGGAATTTCCCCTACATTTTATACCTCAAAAGGAGCTCAAGGGAGCAGATAAGGTTGGTAGAAGAAGTACAGAAGAGAGGAGGGGTGCTGCGCTTCCCCATATCACTTCTAGCACATCTCACAACTAGGAGTTTGAATCTATTACCTTTGTAGGAGTTCAGTTTTCAAGTTCAGAGGATTCAGCACCATGGTCAGAGCCAACGACATAACAAATGTGAACCTGAAGGAAACCCTCTCTGTAGGAGGAAAATGAAGGGAGTCTTTCAGAGAAGTATTCTACAGGAATACTGTACTTCTATACTCTGTCTTCCCCTACTCTGAAAACCTCTAAGCCAATGCTTAGGTTAGCCAGAGGAAAAACCCATACAACTCCCAACTCCATGTTATGATAGGCCCCTTCTGTCTTCAAGTGTTGCCTGAACTAGGAACTATAGGTCTCAATCTGAATTCATCCCGGTGTCTTTCTCACTTTGGCAGTAAGTTATGTCTTCTCTTTTTTGTGTGATTTTTTGAGAGACAGAGCCTTGTTCTGGTGCCCAAATTGGAGTGCAGCAGTGCAATCACAGCTCACTGTAGCCTTGACCTCCCAGCCTCAAATGATCCTCCCACCTCAGTCTCCCAAGTAGTTGGGACTACAAGTGTGTACCACCACACCTGGAGAATTATTTTTTAAAAATTTGGAGAGATGGAGTCTTACTATGTTGCCCAGGCTGGTCTCAACTCCTGGGCTCAAGCAATCCTCCTGCCTTGGCCTTCCAAAGTGCTGGGATTACAGGCATGAGCCACCATGCCTGCCCCCTCCTTTTTTTGTATTTTTTAATTGATGTATCACAGTTGTAAATATTTGGGGGGTATGTGTGATATTTTGACATATGTATACAATGTGTAATGATCAAATCAGGTTAATTGGGATATCTGTCATCTTAAACACTTTTTGTGTTGGGAACATTACAGTTCTTCTAGCTATTTTGATACAATAAATTATTGTTAACTATAATTTTCTTACTGTATTGTTGAATACTAGAACTTCTTCCTTCTAATTTTATTTTTGTACCCATTAACCAACTTTTCTTCATTCCTCCTGCCCCCGCTCCCTGCCTCTCCTCTGATAAACACCATTCTACTGTCCACTTCCAGGAGATCCACTTTTTAAACTCACACACATAAATGAAAATATGTGACGCTGGTGCCCAATAACATGTAGTTCCATCCATGTTGCTACAAATGACAGGATTTCATTATGTTTGTGGGGAAATAATATTTCATTTTGAATATATACCACATTTTCCTTATCCATTCATCTATTAACGGACACAGGTTGATTCCATAATCTTGGCTATTGTGAATAGTTCTACAGTAAACATTGGAGTACAGATACCTCTTCGATATATTGACGTCTTTTGGATATATACCCAGCAGTGAGACTGCTGGATCATATGGTAGTTTTCAGTTTTTTGAGAAGTCTCCATACTGTTTTCATAGTGGTTATTGTACCTTACATTCCCACTAACACTATAATAGGGTTCCTGTTTCTCTGCATCCTTGCCAGCATTTGTTATTTTTTTCTCTTTTTGATAATAGATATTCTAACTGAAGTGAGCTGATATCTCATTGTGGTTTTGATTTGCATTTCTCTGATGATTAGTGATGTTGAGCATTTCTAATCTACCTGTGGCCATTTGTATGTCTTCTTTCGAGAAATGTTTACCTAGGTCTTTTGAACATTAAAAAAATCAGATTATTTGTTATTTTGCTATTGAATTGTTTACATTTCTTACATCTTCTATTTATTAATTCATTGTTAGATGAATAGTTTGCAGATATGTTCTTCCATTCTGAAGGCTGTCTCTACACTTTGTTGCTTCCTTTGCTGTCTAGAAGCTTCTTAGCTTGATGTAATCCCATTTTTCTATTTTTCTATTTTTGCTTTGACTTCCTCTGCTTTTGAGGTCCTACCCCAAAAAATATTTGCCCAAACCAATGTCCTGTAGCATTTCTTCAGTGTTTTCTTCTAGCAGATTCATAGTTTTAGGTCTTACATTGAAGTCTTGAATTCATTTTTGGTTGATACTTGTATATGATGAAAGATGGGGATCTCATTTTATTTTTCTGCATACAGATACACAGTTTTCCCAGCACCATTTATTAAGGAGACTTTTCCCCCCAATATGTGTTCTTGGTTCCTTTGTTGAAAATGAGTTGGCTTTAAGTACACAGACTTATTTCTGAGTTCTTCATTCTGTTTCATTGGTCTACATGTGTCTGTTTTTATACCAGCACCATGCTTTTTTGGCCACTATAGCTCTGTAGTATAATTTGTTTGTTTGTTTTTTGAGACAGGGTCACTCTCTGATGCCCAGGCTAGAGTGCAGTGATGCAATCTCAACTCACTGCAACCTCTGCCTCCTGGGTTCAAGTGATTCTCCTGCCTCAGCCTCCCGAGTAGCTGGGATTACAGGGGCCCACCACCACGCCCAGCTAGTTTTTGTATTTTTAATAGAGACAGGGTTTCGCCATGTTTGCCAGACTGGTCTCAAACGCCTGGCTTGAAGCAATCCACCCACCTAGGCCTCCCAAAAGTGCTGGGAATACAGGAGTGAGCCACTGTGTCCGACCTGTCAGGTAATGTGATGCCTCCAGCTTTGTTCTTTTTGCTCAGGATTGCTTTGGATATTTGGGGTCTTTTGTGGTTTCATATAAATTTTAGGAGTTTTTTTCTATTTCTATGAAGAATTGTCATTGGTATTTTTATAGGAATTGCATCAGATCTGTATATTGCTTTGGGTAGTATTGTCATTTTAACAATATTAATTCTTCTGAAAAGTGAGCATGGGATGTCTTTCCCTTTCTTTTTATCCGCCTCAATTTCTTTAATGGATGTTTTGTAGTTTTTCTTGTCGAAGTCTTCTACCTCCTAAATTTATTCCTAGGCATTTTATTTGTAGATGTTGTAAGATTACTTTATTGGTTTCTTTTGCAGACTGTTGGCAGCTGGTATACAGAAATTTTACTGATTTTTGTATGTTGATTTTATATCCTACAACTTTGCTGAATTTGTCACCTCTAATAGGTTTTTTTGGTGGACTCTTTAGGTTTTTCTAAATATAAGATCAAGTTGTTTGAAAACAAGGATAATTCAACTTCTTCCTCTCCAATCTGCATGCCCTTTATTTCCTTCTCTTCACTAATTGCTTTGGCTAGTACTGTGTTGAATAAAAGCGGTGAAAGTGGGCATCCTTGTCTTACTCTAGTTCTTAGTGCAAAGGCTTTACACTTTTTCCCATTTAATATTAGCTGTAGGATTCTCATATGCGGCAGCCCTTATCACAATGAGGTATTTCCTTTCCTTCCTTTCCTTCCTCTCTCTCTCTTTCCCTTTCTTCTCTTTCTCTCTCTCTCTCTTTCTTTCTTTCTTCTTTTTCTGTCTCTCTTTTATTTTTTAAGATGGAGTCTTGCTCTGCTACCCAGGCTGGGAGTGCAGTGGTGTGATCTCGGCTCACTGCAACCTCCACCTCCCAGGTTCAAGCAATTCTCCTGCCTCAGCCACCCAAGTATCTGGGACTACAGATGTGCACCATCATCCCTCGCTCTTTTTTTGTGTTGTTTTAGTAGAGACAAGTTGTATTAGGGTTCTCTTTTACTGTATTAGTTCATTTTCACACTGCTGATAAAGACATACCCAAAACTGGCAACAAAAAGAGATTTAATTGGACTTACAGTTCCACATGGCTAGGGAGGCCTCAGAATCGTGGCAGGAGGCAAAAGGCACTTCTTACATGGCAGCAGCAAGAGAAAACTGGGGAAGAAGCAAAAACAGAAACCCCTGATAAACCCATCAGATCTCATGAGACTTATTCACTATCATAAGAATAGCATGGGAAAGACCAGGCCCCATGATTCAATTACTTCCCACTGGGTCCCTCCCACAACACATGAGAATTCTGGGAGATAAAATTCAAGTTGAGATTTGGGTGAGAGGACACAGCCAAACCACATCATTCTGCCTCTGGCTCCTCCAAATCTCATGTCCTCACATTTCAAAGCCAATCATGCCTTCCCAACAGTCCCCCAAAGTCTTAACTCATTTCAGCATTAACCCAAAAGTCCACAGTCCAAAGTCTCATCTAAAACAAGGCTAGTCCCTCCTGCCTGGTGAGCCTGTAAAATCAAAAACAAGCTAGTTACTTCCTAGATACAATGTAGGTACAGGTATTGGGTAAATATAGCCATTCCAATTGGGAGAAACTGGCCAAAACAAAGGATTACAGGTCCCATGCAAGTCCAAAATGCAGTGGGGCAGTCAAATTTTAAAGCTTCAAAATGATCTCCTTTAACTCCAGGTCTCACATCCAGGTCACGCTGATGTAACAGGTGGGTTTCCATGGTCTTGGGCAGCTCCATCCCTGTGGATTTGCAGGGTACAACCTCCCTCCTGGCTGCTTTCATGGGCTGACATTGAGTGTCTGCAGCTTTTCCAGGTGCACGGTGCAAGCTGTTGGTGGATCTACCATTCTGAGATCTGGAGTACAGTGGCCCTCTTCTCATAGCTCCAGTAGGCAGTGCCCTAGTAGGGATTCTATGTGGGGGCTCCGACTCCACATTTCCCTTCCACACCATCCTAGCAAAGGTTCTCCATGAGGGCCCCACCCCTGCAGCAAACTTTTGCCTAGGCATCCAGCCATTTCCATTCATCTTCTGAAATCTAGGCCAAGGTTCCCAAACCTCCATTCTGTGTACCCACAACCTCAACACCATGCAGAAGCTACCAAGGCTTGGGGTTTCAACCCTCTGAAGAGCCTGTGCTCTTTGTTGGCCCCTTTCAGCCATGGCTGGAGTGGCTGGGACACAGGGCACCAGCATGGGTACCCCCCTGGGTCTGGCCCACAAAACCACTTTTTCCTCCTGGGCCTCCAGGCCTGTGATGGGAACGGCTGCTGTGAAGGTCTCTGACATGGCCTAGAGAGACACTTTACCCATGGTCTTGGGGATTAATATGAGGCTCCTTGCTATTTATGCAAATTTCTGTAGCCAGCTTGAATTTCTCCTCAAAAAATTGTTTTTTCTTTTCTACTACATCATCAGGCTGCAAATTTTCTGAACTTTTATGCTCTGTTTCCCTTTTAAGATGGAAAGCTTTTTAACAGCACCCAAGTCACATTTTTGAATGCTTTGCTGCTTAGAAATTTCTTCCACCAGATACCCTAAATCATCTCTCTCAAGTTCAAAATTTCCACAAATCTCTAGGACCAGGGGCAAAATGCCACCAGTCTCTTTGCTAAAACATAACAAGAGTCAGCTTTGCTCCAGTTCCCAACAAGTTCCTCATCTCCATCTTAGACCACCTTTGCCTGCACCTTATTGTTCATATCACTATCAGCATTTTTGTCAAAGCTTCTAGGAGGCTCCAAACTTTTCCACATTTTCCTATCTTATTCTGAGTTCTTCAAACTGTTCTAACCTCTGCCTGTTACCCAGTTCCAAAGTCGCTTCCACATTTTCAGGTATCTTTTCAGCAACACCCTACTCTACTGGTACCAATTTACTGTATTAGTTCGTTTTCATGCTGCTGATAAAGACATATCCAAAACTGGGAACAAACAGAGGTTTAATTGGACTTACAGTTCCACATGGCTGGGGAGGCCTCAGAATCATGGCAGGAGGCGAAAGGCACTTCTTACGTGGTGGTAGCAAGAGAAAAATAAGAAGGAAGCAAAAGCGGAAACCCCTAATAAACCCATCAGATCTCACGAGACTCACTATCATCAGAATAGGACAGGAAAGGCGGCCCCTATGACGCAGTTACCTCTTACTGGGTCTCTCTCACAACGTGGGAATTCTGGGAGATACAATTCAAGTTGAGATTTGGGTGGGTTACACAGCCAAACCATATCACAGGGTTTCAACACATTGGCCAGGGTGGTCTTGAACTCCTGACTTCAAGTGATCCACCTGTCTCACCCTCCCAAAATGCTGGGATTACAGGCCTGAGCCACTATGCCTGGCCTGAGGCATGTTCTTTTTATACCAAGTTTGTTGAGGATTTTTTTTCATGAAGGGACATTGAATTTAACTGAATGTGTTTTCAACATTCATTGAAAGAATCACATGGTTTTTGTCCTTCATTCTGTTGATGTGATGTATCATGTTTATTGATTTGCATATGTTGAACCATCCTTGCATCCCTGGGATGAATCCACTTGATCATGGTGAAAGATCTTTTTAATGTTTTTGAATTCTGTTTGCTAGTATTTTGTGGAGGATTTTTACATGTATGTTCATCAGGGATATTGGCCCACAGTTGGTTTTTTTCTTTTCTGTTTTTGGTAGTGTGTTTGTCTGGTTTTGGTATCAGGATAATGCTGGCCTGGTAGAATGAGTTTCTCTCCTCTTCACTTATTTGAAATAATTTGAGTAGAATTGGTATTAGGTCTTCCTTAAGTGTTTGCTAGAATTCAGAAGTGAATCTGGCAGGTCCCAAGTTTTGAGGGGAGACTTTTTATTGTAGCTTTCATCTCATGACTTACTATTGGTCTGTTTAGGTTTTCTATTTCTTCATGGTTCAATCATGGTAGAGTATGTGTTCAGGAGTTTATTCATTTCTTCTAGATATTTAAGTTTGTTTGTGTATAGTTGTTCATGATAGTCTAATGATTCTTTGTATTTCTGTGGTATTAGTTGTAATGTTTCCTTTTTTGTCTCTGATTTTATTTGTTTGGGTCTTCTTTATTTTTATCTTAGTCTAGCTAAAGGTTTATCAATTTTGTTTATCTTTTCAAGAAACCAACTTTTTGTTTTGTTGATCTTTTTTATTTTTTTTTAGTCTCATTTCATTTATTTCTGCTCTGATCTTTATTATTTCTTTCCTTTTACTAAATTTGGGCTTGGTTTGTTCTTGCTTTTCTAGTTGCTTGATGTGCATAGTTAGGTTGTTTATTTTGAGTCTCTTTTTAAAAATGTGGATGTTTACTGCTATAAAATTTCACGTTAGTACTACTTTTTCTGTATCCTATAGATTCTTGTATGTTTTGTTTCCATTTTTATTTTTTTCAAGAAATTTCTAAATTTCCTTCTTAGTTTCTTCACTGACCCAATTGGTTGTCTGGAAGCATGCTGTTTAATTTCCATGTATTTGTACAGTTTTTAACATTCTTCATTTTATTTATTGTGGTCAGAAAAGATACTTGACATAATTTCCACTTTTTTGTATTTGTTGAGACTTGCTTCATGGTCCACCATAGAGTCTGTCCTGGAGAATGTTCCATGTGCTGATGAAGAATGTGTATTCTGTAGAAGTTGGGTGAAATATTCTGTAAATGTCTGTTAGGTCCACTTGGTGTACAGTTTCACTCTGATGTTTCTTTGTTAATTTTCTGCCTGGATGATCTTTCCATTGTCAAAAGTAGGATGTTGAAATCCCCTCTTACTGGTGCACTACAGTTTATCTCTCCTTTTAGCTCTATTAATATTTGCTTTGCATATTTGGGTGTTTTGGTGTTGGGTGCATATATATTTACTCTTGTTATATCCTCTAGCTGAATTGACCTCTTAATCATTATATAATAACCTTATTTATCTCTTTTCACAGTTTTTAAAGTCTATTTTAGCTTATATAGTTACTCCTGTTCTTTTATGGTTTCCATTGCATAGGATATCATCTTTCTATCCCTTCACTTTCAGTCTATGTGTGTCTTTACAGGTGAAGTGAGTTTCTTTTTTTTGAGACGGAGTCTGGCTCTGTCGCCCAGGCTGGAGTGCAGTGGCCGGATCTCAGCTTACTGCAAGCTCCGCCTCCCAGGTTCACGCCATTCTCCTGCCTCAGCCTCCCGAGTAGCTGGGACTACAGGCGCCCACCACCTCCCCCGGGTAGTTTTTTTTTTTTTTTTTAGTAGAGACGGGGTTTCACCATGTTAGCCAGGATGGTCTCGATCTCCTGACCTCATGATCTGCCCGTCTCAGCCTCCCAAAGTGCTGGGATTACAGGCTTGAGCCACCGTGCCCGGCCTGAAGTGAGTTTCTTGTAGACAGCATATTGTTGGGGCTTGTTTTTTAATCTATGCAGCTACTCTTTGTTTTTTTAATTGGAGAATTTAGTCCATTTACATTCAGTGTTACTATTGATAGATAAGGCCTCACTGCTGCCATTTTGTTACTTGTTTACTAGTTGTATGTAACTCCTCTCTTCCTTTCTTTGTCTTTCTTTGTGGTTAAGTGATTTTTCTCTAGTAGTATGTTTTAATTTGTTACTTTTTATTTTTAGTCTATCTGTTATAGGTTTTAGCTTTGTAGTTACCATTAAGCTTACAAAACATATTCTACAGTTATAACAGGTATTTAAAACTGATACCAACTTAATTTTGATCATAACAAAGCAAAGACAAAAACAAAAAACCCAGATTAACTCCCTTCTTCCTCCACATTTACAATTTTTGATGTCACCAATTACTCTTTTTTATTGCCTGTCTCTTAACAAGTTATTTTCATTATTATTTTAATAGTTTTGGCTTTTAGTCTTCCAACCAAAGATATAAGTGATTTAATTATCACAATTACAATATTACTATAATAATTACATTAGAGTCCTTTTCTTTCAGTTTGAAGAATTTCCTTTAGCATTTTTTGTGGGACAGTTCTGGTTGCTATAAATATAATAGTCTGTCTGGGACAGTCTTTGTCTCTCCATTTCTGAAGAACTTTTCTTGATACAGTATTCTTGGTTGGCGATTTTTTTCCTACAACACTCTCAATATTATCGTCTCCCTCCTGGCCTGAAAAGTTTCTGCTGAGAAGTCTGATGCCAGGAGTACTGGATCTCCCTTACATGTTCTTCGCCTCTTTTCTCTTGCTGCTTTTAGAATCCTCTCTTTGTCTTTCATTTTTGCAAGTTCAGTGTAATATGTCTTGGGATATTCTTATTTGGGTTGAATCTGATTGCTGATCTTTGCTCTTCTAACTTGGGTATTTGTATCTTTCTCCAGGGTTGGAAAGCTTTCTGTTATTACTTTGAATAAGCTTTCTACCCCTTTGTCTTTCTAAGTTCCCTCTTTAATTCCAGTAGTGAATATTTTATTTTTTGATGTTGTCTCATAGATGCTGTGAGCTTTGTTCATTCTTTGTATTCCTTTTTCTTTTTTCTTCTCTGACTGAGGATATTAAAATAATCTCTCACTGATTAATTCTGCTATTGATGCTCTATATTTTGCATTTTTCATTTCATTCATTGTATTTTTCAGCTCCAGGATTTTTTGTTTGGTTTTTAAAAATTTTTCAATGTCTCTATTAAATTTTTCTGATACATTTCTGAATTGATTTTCTGTTTTCTGGAATTTCATTGAGTCTCCTTAAAGCAGCTATTTTGAATTATTTGAGAGATCACACATCTCTATCACTGCAGCGTTGGTCTCTGGCATCTTGTTTAACTCATTTGTGAGGTCATATTTCCCTGAATGTTTCTGATGCTTGTAGAAGTACAACAATGTCTGCATATTTAGGAATTAGGTATTTTAGTCTTTGCATTCTGGCTTTGTTTGTGCCTGTCCTTCAGAGGGTCTTCTGGATTCTAACCTGACTGACTGTTGTGTTTCCTGAGCCTGTGATCACTGCAGCCATCTCAGCACTAGAGGACACTCCAAGCCCAGGCTAGCCATGAGTTTCAATGAGGACTCTGAGGTTGACATGGCTTTCCAGCCCAGATGGAGTTAGGGAAGACCCCAGGCAGATACTGGACTGAGGGATCCGAGTCCAGAAAACTGTCCTTGTGGCCCAGACAAGTGTGTCTCCTACCAGATCTCTGCAATTCTCAAATGCAGAAAGAGGAGATGGAGTTGAGACTGGACCACTTCAGGAACTGCTGTGAGAAGCAGCTGGTTGGCCTATCTCATTGTCTCAGATGAACATGCATCACCCAGCTGGTATGAGTTGGGTAGTTCCTAGACTGCAGCAGTAGGGGCTACAGCTGAGACTGGGCCCCGTGGAGTCTGCTATGAGAGACTGGAGAGCCCAGTCTCGGCTCAGAGGAGTTTATATCACCCAGCAAGTGTCTCACAAATAAGATAGTTTCTTGTCTACAGTAGGAGGGGCTGGAGCTGAGTCTGGGTCTCCTTGGGATCTGCTAAATGATGGAAGCTAAAGAGCCCATCTTGTTGGGCCAGACAAGTACACATCTCCCAGCAGGTCTCAGCACAAATAGGATAGTTCCCTGGTTGCTGCAGAGGGCAGGGTGCAGCTGAGACTGAGTCTACTTGGGATGTGCTATGAGATAGAGGTTGGCAAGTGTGTTGGGGACAGTCAGACTTTTGGGTTGTGGGATATGGGCAAGTCTCCTTCTGGGTCCTTACATGAGCACCTCTGAACTGAGACATCAGCTGAGAAAGGCTGGAGCAGAGCCACAGGGCCACTTCCAGGTTCACTGCTGAGACTGATGTCAGTGGGCAAATGAGTCTTTCTGCCAAGGCATTAGTATGCACAATTCCTTCTAGACTCCTTGGCAGATAGTTTTAGTTGCAAGCTAGAGGCCAAACAGGGCTGTAGCCAACAGCAGATCCCAAGAGGTCCCAGTCTCAGTTCTTGCCCCTCCTTCTGTAGTTGGGGAATGATCCTATCCATGCAGAATGTTTCTTGGCCATTTCCAGGCATGAACTTGGAAGCAAGCTCACCAGATCAGCTGACCTGGGTGTTGGTCTGTACTTTCAAAACAACCCTCCTAGGTCTTGGGCCCTCTCAGGGTTTCACAAACTCCTACCTGAATCCTGAGGATCCCACTGACGGACTTTTGACTGTAGATGCGTACAAAAATTCTTGTACCCATATTGTAGTTGGGGGATATGAGCAGGTTGCCTTCTATTTTGCCATCTTGGTGATGACAGTCAGTAAATGCTTTCTTCATATTGATTTTCTGGTCCTGCTAATCTGTGAAATGGAGAGAGCCATTGTATCTCTTAGCTGTGTTAATCCAAATAGCTTAGTGATCATCCAAAACAAGGTGAGAGTCTGACTTCAAGGGCCCTGGAGGAAGATCCCTGGCCCCAGAATCATTTCTCTGCCCCCACCTCTCGATGGCCCTTCTAAGAGAAAAGATACACTTATGGAGGTACAGAGTGATTCGGAAAGTAGGGGACACAGTAGAAGGGAGCTAACATCTGCTAAGCCCCCCAGGTGTCAGGTATGAAATTCTAACTATCATTTCACCTGCACAGCAACTTGATGAAGGTGAAAGTGTCTAGCTCCCTTCCATAAGTACATGTACACAAACGTGAAGGCAGTGCACAGTTGTTGAGGTGTGCACTGCTTCCACAATGTTGAGGAAGACCATTCTTGTTAATAATCAAGCACTTGCCTTATGTAACAAAATGCATGCTTTCCTAAGTAAGTATATGAAGTTAAGTCACAGATCAAATCCTACTAATCTGCAGTTTGCATTTAAGCACTCAGTAATTCCAGGCATGGTGCTAGGCACTTTACTTAATCTCACTCAGTGTTCACAACAAACTCTGCAAAACACATAAAGTATTATCCCCATTATACAGGTTCAGATATGGAGATTTGCCAAGGCTGAGTAATGCAGTCAGGGTTGCACAACTACTAAGTGACAGGATCAGGATTTGAACTCATCTCTGCCTGACTTCCAAGGATCTCTGTGTTCTCAGACATAAAGAAAATCACAATGGAGAAAATACTTCAGTTATATATTGTAAGGAAAATATTATTTCCTAATAAATGGAGTCAAAATTACTGAAGTTGAACATCCCATCAAAGTTTCTCTGTTACCCTACAAGGTAGAGAGCAGTGGGAAAAAGAGGGACAGTAGATTTAAGTTTTGTTCCTTGATTTGCTGCCATGCTGCTTCAGGATATAGAGTTACATTGTCTTCTTTTTAAAAACTCCTATGGCATAGATCAGACTTGGATATGGAACTTAAACGATAGTTCAAGTGTTTTTTTCCTCTCATTTCAGGCTTAGAATCTAGCAAAGTTAGAAGGGAAATCCTTCCACTAGGCATGTAAAATGTAAAACAAGCCCCTGATAGTAGATGACTCTTTGCTTCTCTGACCTATACTAGAATAATGTATAAAATGGAAACTGCAGTAAATGAATATAACCAAATGACACAGACACACACCTGCACACCCACTGTCTTTGTGTCCAAATGCTGATACACTGCAGGTACAGTACAGTGACAGGGTGTTCCTAGGAAGTTGATCAATGATTCCCTTCCACAGTTCAGGTTTTATTACAGGAGGTATTTGTTAGCTAACTACAATTAGTCAAGTACCTTGGTGTGCCTTCTTCAAGAACTCCTTTAAATGCTCCTCTTTTATTCTACTTTCAAGTTCCAAAAAGCAGCTGCTTCTTTTATAGAAAAGCCTAATTGCTGTGGAATCTAATGCATGTCCTACTTCCATATCCAATTCTCCTCCTTCCTGTTTAATGGACAGCATTCTCATGACTCACCTTTGATTTGTGGGCTGGAAGGCACCACACCTTTTTTTGGTCCTGCCTGCACATATTGTTAAGTGTCATCAACTCTGGAAAAAAGCATTCATGAGTTATGTCAATAATATGAGACATTAAAAGAAACTTGTCCTACAAACAAAACAGTAAATGACAAATGCAAGTTGTTTTAGTCCCATGTGCGTCTCTACTGCACCCTAGAGCCTATAATGATTCTGTTTTCTTCATGTTCATGGCACAAGGAATGCCTGAAAACTCATCATTAGATAACATGTGCCTCATTAGTATTTGTCCATTCTAACATTTTAAATTCTTTTTGAATTGGCAAAAAGGAACAAAGAGAAGTGAAATTTAGATATCTAATAGATAGTGTAAAATAACAAAACAGCAGCCTATAAAGCAATGGAATGTGGCGACTGTGTGTTCTGTGGTGGTTGTTCTTGGTTTGGATGGTATGTATCTGTGAATAATTTCCCAGTATTCACTCAATTTGATGCTACTATGAAAAGCCGCATTCCAAATAACTCTTGTTGCAGATAATTCCCATCTTCCCATTTCCCATCCTAACAGAATACAATTTTGTTCAGAGGATGAGAGAAAATATATCCCATTAAACACTTGCCTAATACATCGGGTGGCCTGTGACACAGATCTGGTTAGTGATGCTGACAAAAGGCTTCTAGTATTTACATGAACACTGTTGTGTTTCTACTCAAGCACTGCTCCTTCCGCCTTGAGTGCTGATGTGAAGCCTAAAGCTGCGGCAGCCATCTTGCAACCGTGAGATGAGGAGCATGAAACTTACAGCCTACAGCTAAGGGTAGCAGAGAAGGATGGCAGGAGCCTGGGTCCAGGATGGCACCACTGCCTCCTTTACTAGATTCTGACTTCTTATTGCTTGAAATAAACACCCATCACATTTGTTTAAGTCACGGTTACTGTGGTTCTTTGTTGCTTGCAGGTAAAGGCTGTAATAACCAATATAGTCTTACACACACCTTAGCTTCTATTTCCAAATTCCCAAATTAAAGCTATACATTTCTCTTAAATTCCGAGAGAAGCTATGTAACCATGTTGTCCTTATCTGGGGTCTGGCATTGATACTCCACAACAGCCTCTTGTATTCATTACAATCAACTAGAGACAGATGAATACTGGAATTAAATGGGGGAAAATGAAATTATAAACATATAGGTAATTATGAATAGTTACTGGATCTCACGGTGAGGGACAACTATGTTAAAAAATCAATGGAATTGGCCAGGCTTAGTGGCTCATGCCTGTAATCCCAGCATTTTGGGAGGCCGAGGAGGGTGGATCACGAGGTCAGGAGATGGAGACCATCCTGGCTAACACGGTGAAACCCTGTCTCTACTAAAAATACAAAAAAGTAACTGGGCGTGGTGGCGGGTGCCTGTAGTCTCAGCTACTCAGGAGGCTGAGGCAGGAGAATGGCGTGAACCTGTGAGGTGGAGCCTGCAGTGAGCCGAGATCACGCCACTGTACTCCAGCCTGGGCGACAGAGTGAGAGACTGTCTCAAAATAAAATAAAATAAAATAAATAAATAAATAAATAAATGGAATTAAATAAATAAATAAATGGAATTATAACCTTTAGATGGGCAAAAGCAAGTCTGACAAGACAAAGTATTGCAAGGTTGTGGGGAAATGGGATCTCTCATATACTGCTTGTGAAGTGGGTGAACTGGGCAACTACTTCAGAGAACAGTGTTTCCACATCTAGTAAACATAACTTCTGCACACAAGGGCTATGCAGAAGAATGTTTACTGTAGCACCATTTTGTAACAGTGAAGGCCTAGACATAGTCTAGACGTCCATCGATAGGGTGATGGATAAAAACACTGTGATACAGTCTTAAGGATATAAAAAATAAAAATAAAAACTCAGATCTCAACATCAATAGGGACGGATTTAGTGGCACACTGAAGCTAGCTCATGAGAACTAAATGCTAACATTTCAGTTTTGTGAGCTGGTTGATGTTACATCTATAGCTTGGTATAAGCTATGTTAGGAATATTTACAACATGGAAATTAGCAAAAGCCACAAATCATCCCCTCTCCACAGGAGCTGGTTGTTAAACATCTACTAGCACATCACTGGATAGACTTCAAAAAAAAAAAACTATTTATTTTAAAAGGCATGTTTCAGGTGAGAGGAAAATGGAGAGTTGTTTAATTGATATACAGTTTCAGTGATGCAAAATGAATTAGTTGAAGAGATCTATTTAGCATCGTATTAATACACAGTCAACATTGCTGTAGTATACACTGTAAAATTTATTAAAGATGACAGTTTGTGTTAAATGTTTTCACCATCCATGCACATATCCCAAAATAAAGGGACACAGGGAAACTCTGGAGCTTACAGTTATGTCTGTTAACTTGACTGTGGTGATGGTTTCATGGATGTAAGCGTATGTCCAAACTCATCCGATTATGCATTAAATACATGCAGTTTACTGTAGGCATATGTCCAAACTCATCTGACTATGCATTAAATATGTGCAGTTTATTGTGTGCCAGTTATATATCTCAAGAAAGCTCTTTTTAGAGAAAAGGCAAGTTGCAGGATGAAAACAGTACGATAGCACATACTTAAAGTTTAAAGAACATGTTGAGACATGTAATGTATTTGTAATATTTGTAATACTAATAAGATATAGTCTAGAAGGATAGATACCAAGTTGTGATAATCATTATCTCTGCAGAGGGGGCCACATAATAGGTGAGGTAACAGGGAAAAGGGGGCTTAGGTTTTTTAATCTGTTATGTTCTATTTACTTAAAAATATCTGAAGCCCAAACAAAGCATTAATGTTGTTCATTTCTGGGTGGTAAATATAAAAATGCTTACTCTCTTCTTTGTCGATTTCTATTATTTAAATTTCCAAATGAAAGAGGCAAAATGAAATGAGAGTCAAAGAAAATTTGCTTATCACTTTTCATTGCCTGTTGATGAGAGTCTGCAGGAATCCCACTGCTGGTAGAGATGTAAAATGATGCAGCCACTGTAAAAACCAGTTTTGCAGTTCCTCAAAAAATAAACACAAAATTACCACATGACCCAGCCATTCCATTCTTAGTTCTCATACCCAAGAGACTGAAGAACATACGTTCAAACACAATGTTTGAACACACACCTATGTTGTACACAGTTGTTCACAGTAGTATTTGTAGCATTGTTTATAATAGTAAAAAGGTGGGAACAACCCAAATGTCCATCAAGTGCTGGGGAATGCATGAAGAGAATGTGGTTCACACCTACTAGATTGGGAAGAATGAAAACATAGTAAGCACTGAGGATGTGGAAATATTGGAACTCTGGTACATTACTGTTGGAAATGTACATAGTACAGCCACTCTGGAAAATACTTTGACAGGTCCTCAAAACGTTAAACATAAAGCAACCATATGACCCAGAAATTTCACTCCTTAGTGTAACTTAAGAGAAACATGCATAGTCAAAAAAACTCTGTACACGTGCTCCTCGACTTATGATGGGGTTACATCCTGATGATAAACCCACTGTAAGTTGAAAATATCACAAGTTGAAAATGCATTTAATACACCTAACCTACCAAACATCATAGCGTAACCTAATGTAACTTAAACATGCTCAGAACACTTATATTAGTCTACTGTTGGGCAAAATCGTCTAACACAAGCTTGTCCAACCCATGGCCTGTGGGTTGCTAAAGCCCAGGAACAGCTTTGAATGCAGCTCAACACAAACTTGCCAACTTTGTTAAAACATTATGAGATTTTTTGGTGATTTATTTTTAGCTCTTCAGCTATCATTAGTGTTAGTGTAATTTATACGTGGCCCAAGACAATTCTTCTTCTTCCAATGTGGCCCAGGGAAGCCAAAAGATTGGACACCCCTGGTCTAAGACAAAGCCTATTTTATAATAAAGTATTGAATATCTCACGTAATTTATTGACTATTGTACTGAAAGTAAAAAGCAGAATAGTCATATGGGTACTTGAAGTATGGTTTCTACTGAATGCACATCATTTTTGCACCACTATAAAGTTGAAAAATCGTAAGTTAAGCCATCATATGTCAGGGACTGTCTGTACATGAATATTCAAACAGCATTATTCTTTACAGCCAGAATGTGAAAGCAATCTGAATGTGCATCAATTGAATGAATAAATGAAATGTAGTGTAATGTTTGAATGCATTATACAACCATCGTTAGGGCTGAATAATGTACAACAGAATATTATTCAGCCATTAAAGGAATGAAGGACTGACTGACTGATGCTACAACATGGGTGGACTTTGAAAACCTTATTCCAAGTGAAAGAAGCCAGTAACAAAAGACCACATGTTGTATTAATTAATTTATATGAAATGTCCAGAATAGGCAAATCGAGACAGCCAAAAAGCAGATTAATGGTTGTCAGGGGCTGGGAGGACACGGGATGGGGAGTGACTACTTAACTGGTACAGAATTTCCTGTTCTGGAATTAGGCAGTGATGGTAGTTACACAATATTGTGAATGTACCAAAAGTCATGAATTGTATGATTTTAAATGGCTAAAATGATGAATTTTATGTTATATAAATTTTACCACAATAAAAAAAGTAATTTAACTATGACATATTAAATGATACTGATTCCAGAGAGACTGCATTGTAAGAAAAGATGTGTCTCAGGGTTGATAAAATGTGATATATTTGATGACAGAAATCTGGAGCTTCTGGCCGGGCGCAGTTGCTCATGCCTGTAATCCCAACACTTTGGGAGGTCAAGGTGGGTGGATCAAGGAGTTCGAGACCAACCTGGCCAACATGGTGAAACCCTGTCTCTACTAAAAATACAAAAATTAGAAAAATACAAAAATTAGGGTGTGGTGGTGGGTGCCTGTAATCCCAGCTACTTGGGAGGCTGAGTCAGGAGAATCACTTGAACCCAGGAGGTGGAGGTTGCAATGAGCCAAGATCATGCCACTGCACTCCAATCTGGGCAACAGAGAGAGACTTAGTCTCAGAAAAAAAAAAAAAAGAGAGAAAGGAATTTGAAGCTTCTGTACAAATAGCATTGTATCAATTAGGAAATGAGTTTGCTGCATTTAACAGAAAAACCCATATCAACAGTGATTTAAACAAGTTAGAAGTTTTTGTTTCACAGAAGTCCTGCTGTGGATAATCTGGGGCCCATGAACTCTCTCCATGGTTTGTACAGGGACCAGATTCCTATATGTCCTATATTCAGTATTTGGCTTCCATCCTCAGTGTTACTTTATGGTCCAAGATGGCTGCAGAAATATGAGCCATCATTTCCCATTCCAGGCATGCAGCAGGAAGAAAGAAAGGACAAAAATGCCTTCCTCTCAGCTAAGTCAGTCTCTCTGAGCAGAATAAAGACATGGTTAAATAAATACATACATCCAGAAAGTGGGGAAAGCTCTGTGAAAGCAGGATCCCTGCCTGTTTCATCAGTGCATTCCCAGGACTTAGCACAAGGAAGAGCACACTGAAGGTGCTAAAAAACGTGTGAAATGAATGGATACCTTCGTGGATATGGATAAATGCATCATACAACCATTTACATATTTTCAAAAATAATCAACAGGGAAATGTTATATGCGAAAGCAGAATATTACACTATATTTAGTGTAATCTCAATTTTATTGAAAAAGTATATATATGCCTAGAAAAAGAGATTAGAAAGATACTAATGGATCAAGTGATTTTTCAAATATATAGTGAAATTGCTCTGATATTTTATTTCTTCATACTTTTATACATTTTTCAAAATTCTGCAACGAGCCAGAGTATTACTTTTTCTAATCAGAAAACAAATCAATAATCTTACAATTCATCTAGAAGAGGACTAATCAGTCTAAGTATTAAAAACAGGTAGCTAAGCAAATTAACACAGAAACAGAAAACACAATATAGCACGTTCTCACTTATAAGTGGGAGCTAAACCCTGGGTACACATGGACATAAAGATGGGAACGACAGACACTGGAGACTCCAAAAGGAGGGAGGGAGGGGGGCAAGGGCTAAAAAACCTTCCTGTTGGGTACTATGTTCACTGTCTGGTTGACTGGATCTACAGAAGCCAAAACCTCAGCATCACA
>NW_012114955.1:3372252-3383549 GCF_000951035.1 Colobus angolensis palliatus | reverse complement strand
CCTTAAAAACATTATGCTATGTTCTCACTTGTAAGTGGAAGCTAAACATTGGGTGCACATGGACATAAATATGGGAACGACAGACACTGGAGACTCCAAAAGGAGGGAGGGAGGGAGGGAGGGGGGCAAGGGCTAAAAAACCTTCCTGTTGGGTACTATGTTCACTGTCTGGTTGACTGGATCTACAGAAGCCAAAACCTCAGCATCACACAAGATATCCTTGTAACAAACCTGCCCGTGCACCCCCGAATCTAAAATAAATAAACAGGTAGCAAGGCCTGGTGTGGTGGCTCATGCCTATAATACCAGCACTTTTGGAGGCCGAGGCAGGAGGACTGCACGAGGCCAGGAGTTTGAGACCAGATTAGGCAACATAGTAAGACCTGTCTCCACAAAGAAAAAATTTTAAAAGCCAGAAAGAATGTTCCCACCCACCTCCAAAAAGTGCTCTCCTCAGCCCCCTTCCCCCAAAATAAGATGGCTTGGTGTGGTGGCATGTACCTGTAGCCCTAGCTACTCAGAGGCTGAGGTGGGAGGATCCCCTCAGCCCAGGAGTTGGAGGCTGCAGTGAGCCATGATTGCACCACTACACTCCAACCTGGGTGATAAAGCAAAACCCTGTGGCAAAAAAATAATAATAATAATAATAAAATATACATTTAAAAACAACAGGTAGTGAACCTCTACACCAAAGAGAGTAGCCAGCAGCCCCATCCAGCAACTTCGCTTTATTATTTTTGGAGAAGGAGGATGCTGATATCTATCTGTGGTGACACCATGTGGAGTCATACCTATCCCTGCATTTCAAGGTGGCAAATTGTTTGTCTACTTAATAGTACTTTTTTTTCAGCCTAATAGTTGAGCATATATACTCATTCTTTAAATGTGAAGACAGTTTTAAGGCACACAGGGAAAGTTATCCATTTATCAACGCAAACTGATCTTCAGCTTTCAGATCAACATAACTTGCAAGTGATTGCACTGAACTCGGCACTTCTCAGCACAATGCATACCCACTGCCACCTCAGAATTGTCTGTTTTCCCACTGTCATGAGCTAAATCGTGTCCCTCACCACCAGCATTTCAAACGTTGACATTTTAAACCTCAGTATCTCGGAATGTGAGCGTCCTTGGAGATGGAGTCTTTAAGTAGGAAGTAAATTAAAGTGAGATCATGAGGGTGGGCCCTTATCCAACACGATCAGCATCCTATAAAAAGAGATCAGGACACAGACATGCACAGAGGGAAGACCAACTGAAAACACACAGAGAAGACGGCCGTCTACAATCCAAGGAAAGAGCCTCAGAATACGCCAGCCCTGGCCACACCTTCATCTCCGAATCTCTGTGCTTGAAGCCACCCAGCCTGTGGTACTTGGTTATGGCAGCCTGAGCAAACCAATACACTCATCCATCCTGTTAATTAGATGTTTGGT
The DNA here is from genome assembly GCF_000951035.1 of Colobus angolensis palliatus. NCBI lineage: Eukaryota > Metazoa > Chordata > Mammalia > Primates > Cercopithecidae > Colobus > Colobus angolensis. The sequence continues at coordinate 3,382,113 of NW_012114955.1, read as the reverse complement.
GACAGTGAGGGTTAATTTGATGTGTCAACTTAGCTAGGCTCTGATGCTCAGTTGTTTGGTTAAACACCAGTCTCGATGTTGCTACGAAGATATATTTTAGGTGTGATTAATATTTAAATATTTAAATCAGTAGACTTTGAGTAGAACAGATTTCCCTTCATAATGTAGATGAGTCTCATCCAGTCGGTTGAAGGTCTTAAGAAAAATGACTGAGGTCCCTGAAGACGACGGAATTCTGCCTTCAGACTCGACTACGATATCAGCTCCTCCCAGAATGTCTAGCCCGTTAGCCAGCCCCAACCTACCAACCCCCCAATCAAGAGCCAGTTCCTTAAAATAAATCTCTCTATATATATGTATGTATATATTCCTATATATACACACACACATATGTGTATATATATATATTTATACACATACCTATCTGCATACATGCATGTATACATATAGGCGTATGCATATACACATGTATACATATATCTGTGTATAAATATATATACGTATTATTATATATTATGTATGTCTGATTCTGTTTCTCTGGAGAACCTCAACACGTTGACTAAGGACTGATGTTTCATATACTTAATTCTGTGCTCTTGCTTGTTTTATTTAAAATATTTTTAAATATTTTAATACATTTTAAAAGTATGAGAAATAAATATTTCCAATCATATTTCTCATACTTTTCAAATGTAAAATACATTTACTTATTTCCAGATTTGTGGATGGAAGAACTGATCAAATGCTTGCATCCACGCAAATTAATTCATTGGCATGCTGTTCTCTCTCATGTCTTAACGATGACCTCGAGCACTGCGAGAGGATGTTACCAGATGAGAGCTGGGGACAAGGCAGAGAGATCATCCACAGGCCTTATGGTTACACCCATAGTGTGCTGGCAGCTAGTGAATTCCACGAGAATGAACAATCAGGGTTATAATTTTCAGCTTTGTTGTGAGCATCCTGCCTTTGTCTTTTGATCCTGCCTAATCTTGTTCTCCCCTGCACATTTGCTGCCTCATTTCTTCCTTCAGAAATGGCAAGTTTTCTTTCTGCTAAGTACATAAACAGCTTCTAATCCAGCAAACAGTCAGTTGAAGATGTAGAGGGTCTGGCCAGGAGGAGAAACAGATGTGACAAACAGAAGAAAGCAATAGGTGAGCCTGGGGAACGCCCATGCACGCGGAGTTCCTGGACGGCAGGGCATGCAGGGGCAGGGAGGATGAGGAATGTGCCCCACTCGCACCTGTGACCAGGGACACAGACGTGTGAGCCTCGCTGACAGACGACAGCTGTGGGACCTGAGGGATCAAGAGCTTCACACAGCTAACAGAACGACACATACCTGCCAATTTCTAATTTTGAAGAGGCTTCCCATGAAAGTGAGGGAATTTAGAGAAAAATAAAGGGCAGGGTGGCCCTGGGGAAGACTCACATGTCTGGGATGGCGCCAACGAGGGGCTGGGCTTTGAAACAGTGAGAGATATGAGGCGGGGCCGGGCGCAGTGGTGCACGTCTGTAATCCCAGCACTTTGGGAAGCTGAAGCGGGAAAATCACTTGAGCCCAGGAGTTCAAGACCAGCCTTGGCAATAAAATTGAGATCCCATCTCTACAAAAACATTTTAAAAATTAGGCATGGTGGTACCCACCTGTAGTCCCAGCTACTTGGGAGGATGAGGTGGGAAGATCACTTATGCTCCAGAACTCAAGACTGCAGTGAGCTATGACTGCACCACTGCACTCCAGCCTGGGTGACAGAGCCAAACCCTGTCTCTTAAAAACAGGAAAAAAAAAAAAAAAAAGGATATGAGGCAGCCCAGCAGCCCGCATGACAAAAGACACCAAAACCATTTGGGAAGTCTTACTCACCATAACACACCAAGAGGCAGTATTGTCCAATAGAACTTTCTGGAGTGATGGAAATATTTTATATCTGTACTACCCAGTATGATAGCCTCCAGGCATATGTCACTACTGAGCACTCAAAACATTGCTAGTGCCACTGAGCAACTGGCTTTTCCATTTTACTTACTTTTAATTAGAATTTAAATGGCCACCTGTGGCTAGTGGCTGCCATATTGAACATCACAGCATCAGGTCTTTGTAACACACTGACTGAAACACACTAATTGATGTGTCTCCCAGCGTAGTTTGGGGAAGGAGTGCCACGAACAAATGAGTGCACGATCCTCTTGCTACGGAATGCTCCACATCTGAATTATTAGCAATCTAAAGGTTGGGTGGAGCCCGTGAGAATGAAGACAACTCCTTTTTTTTTAGGGTCTTCAGGAGACCCCAGTCTGGTCATCAGTTATAACCTGAGAAACAAGAGCTAAAACTTCCCACCTTTGGTCCGTTTCCAAATGTGGGGCTGTTGTTTTTAGGTACCTCAATTTTTAGTAGATTTAGAAGAAAATCCCTCCAGCTGTAAGGGAGCTTTATAAATAGGAATAAAATAACATTTGTCATATTTGCCTTGGGAGATTTGGGCTCAGCCACAGACTCAGAAGCTCTGGGCAACGCCGTTGTATCCCCTCCCCTCACCTGTTCCATCTATACAGCTGAGAAAGAAAGGCTTTCTCTGGGTTTCTTTACGGAAAAAGATTAGAATCACTATAAAGCATTTTAACAAATGCAAAGTACCCTTCTATATAAATTATAACATGTTTTTACTTACTTGATTTCTTCTTTTGGGGGGAAATGAAGCATTGCTTTTGAGTATGATATGGAAGACGTTTAATAGCACAGTTACAGCCAAGTCTTCAAAATAGAGTAAGAGGCCACAGCCGCCTGTGAGTCCGACTCAGCGCATGTGCACCAGCGGGGCCCGAGCAGAGGGAGCACTCGGCTTTCGTGGGGGAAATGGAGGGAGAGCCATGGGTTAGGGATAGGGAAAGCTGTGGGGCACATTATGCCCTGGAAGGAGAAAGCACAACACCAGAGGCTCTGAGGGACAGAGAGAAAGGAGGCCAGAGTATAAGGCAGAGCAAGCCAGCAGCCATGGAGGCTGAAGAGACGATGGAATGCCTACAGGAGTTCCGTGAATGTCAAAACATGATCCTCGACCAACTGAATGAACATGAGGGCAGGACTGCTTTACTGACATCACCCTGATTGTAGACGGACACCATCTGAAGGCTCACAAAGCTGTTTTGGATGCTTGCAGTAAGTTCCACAAATTATTATTATTATTATTATTATTATTATTATTATTATTATTATTATTATCTTGAGATGGAGTCACACTTTGTCGCCCAGGCTGGAGTGCAGTGACCCAATCCTGGTTCACTGCAACCTCTGCCTCCCAGGTTCAAGGGATTCTCCTGCCTCAGCCTCCCACGTAGCTGGGACTACAGGCACCCACCACCACACCCGACTAATTTTTGTATTTTTAGTGGAGACAGGGTTTTGCCAAGTTGGCAAGGCTGGTCTCGAACTCCTGACCTCAGGTGATCTGCCCACCTCGGCCTCCCAAAGTGTTTACAGGGATTACTGTAATTCTTTCCAAAGGGATTATAGGCATGAGCCACCCGGCCCTGCTGCCTTCTACAAACTCTTTCTGGAGTCTACCCAAGAACCTTTGGTGGAGATAGAAGGTGTTAGTAAAATGGCCTTTTGCCATTTAATTGAGTTCACATGTACAGCAAAATTAATGATACAAGGAGGAGCAGCAGCCAGTGATGTATGGAAAGCAGCAGAACGTCTACAAATGCTAGAAGCCATCAAAGCCCTTGAAGTCAGGAACAAAGAAAACTTCAGGCTGGGTGCAGAGGCTCACGCCTGTAATCCCAGCACTTTGGGAGGCTGAGGCGGGCAGATCACCTGAGGTCAGGAGTTCAGGCCTGGCCTGGCCAACATGGTGAAACCCCGTCTCTATTAAAAAATACAAAATTTAGGCCAGGCGCGGTGGCTCACGCCTATAATTCCAGCACTTTGGGAGGCCGAGGAGGGTGGATCACAAGGTCAGGAGATCGAGACCATCCTGGTTAACACCATGAAACCCAGTCTCTACTAAACTTACAAAAAAAATTAGCCGGGCGCCTGTAGTCCCAGCTACTCGGGAGGCTGAGGCAGGAGAATGGCATGAACCCGGGAGGAGGAGCTTGCAGTGAGCCAAGATCGCGCCACTGCACTCCAGCCTGGGCGACAGAGTGAGACTCCATCTCAAAAAAAAAAAAAAAGAGAAATTTTCAAAATCTGTTTCCTAAATCTCGTTGTCACCTGTCCTCTAATCTGATGCCTTGTCAGTCCCTGGTTATGTGACCAAACCATTAGGCTCTACCTATAAATCAGTATGAATCCTCTCCTCATGTGTTGTTCATAAATCAGCAAGGAGTCTTATGCCAGATGATCTCACCTTCAATAAACAGTAGACAACAAGACAACGGGCCATAATGCTTCAAGTCCTACCCCATGGGAGTATTTTCCTACTCCATTTTCTGTCATGATTATCTCTGATAGGGGTTACAATGCCACTACGTTCTGTTTCTGGCCATTATGAAGAGCCATTATGTTGCCTTTTCCAAGACCACCCTGGACCGCCACACCCCCCTCCTGGGCCTATAAAAACCCCCAGACCCTAGCAGGCACAGACAGAAGCAATGAGATGTGGAGAGAAACACAGCGGCAGAAGTGCACGCAGGCGGCTGGACATGGAGCGGAGCAGGGGAGCGGAAGAGCACAGGAACAGGCACCCGCAGAGCTGGCAGGCCATCAACCCAACCAGCAGAACGCAGACACCCAGGGGATTTTGGCAGGGGCGGTAGGAGAACAGTCTGACCGCTGAGCGGCCTGACTCTAAGGGAAAAACCACCTTCCCACTCTATCCCCCTTTTGGCTCCCCATCCATTGGCTGAGAGCTACTTCCACCATTCAATAAAACCTTGCACTCATACTCCAAGCCCACATGTGATCCGATTTTTCCGGTACACTAGGGCAAGAACCCTGGGCTACAGAAAGCCTTCTGTCCTTGTGATAAGGCAGAGGGTCTAATTGAGCTGATTGACACAAGCCGCCTACAGACAGCAAAATTAAAAGAGCACCTGTAACACACGCCCACTGGGGCTTCAGGAGCTGGAAACATTTACTCCGAGACACTGCTGTGGGGTTGGAGCCCACGACCACAACCTGCCCCGCTAGGTGTTTGCGCCGCAGCTATCGAAGAAGCTAGCCATGCCCCCATCACACACCCTGTGAGGGGGATAAGGGAGCTTTTCCTGTTTCAGTACCACCAAGGTGACAGAAAAGGGCAGATTAAAGAAGACGTCAGCTTTGCATCTGACCCCACAAGCAAACAGGAACACGTGAAATCACACTTCACTGAGAGTTTCAACTGTGTATGCAGTAAAAGGTATCTTCAGGAGAGCGCATGGAAACAGCACTTGAATTGTGACCCACCTTGAAGAACGTGGAGGCAGTAAGAAGCAAAGAACTGGGGGGAAAAAATCATGTATGTCAGCACTGTGAGAAACAGTTTGACCATTTCGGACATTTTAAAGAACATCTTTGAAAACATACAGGTGAAAAACCTTTTGAATATCCAAATTGTCATGAACATTTGCTAGAAACAGCCCCTCAAATGTCACCTCACTGCATGCCAAACGAGTAGGGGCAAAAAAAGAAAGAAAGAAGCTCTATGAATGCCAGGTCTGCAACAGCATGTTTAACAGCTGGGACCAGTTCAAACATCACTTGGTAATATATACTAGAGATAAACCCAACCATTATACTTTATGTGACTTGTGGTTTATGCAAGGAAATAAATTAAGGGGGCATCTCAGTGATACAATATTTCAGAGCATCTAGTAATGGAAGAAGTTCTTTCAGTAGAAACATGTGTATAAGCTGAACCTGTGACATCAATGATATTACAGAACAAGCTGGGAAGATGCATGTGCTCCTACTGTTTCAGGTCCAGGTGGGTTCAGCACAAGTGACCGCAGAACACATCCACCCAAATCCACGCCAGGACAGCCAGGTGCCCGACACACACAAGTGAGCTTCCAGAGCAGGCCCAAGCGGGTTGAATTCAGTGGGCTGAATTCAGCCTGAGAGGGTACTGGAGTACACGGAGAGGAGCTGCATGTGGAATGGGTAAATCAAATGCCAGTGGAAGTACAAAGCGAACTTCCAGAAGCAGGCTTGGTCCACATGACCCCAGAAATCATGACCCAAGAGGAGACAGAGCCTCGCCAAGCAGACGCTGATGAGGCTGCCAGGGAAGATCACGAAGATGCTGAGGATTAGAGACCATGCCCACAGCACATTCTGAAGCTGAAAAGGCAGAGAATGAGGATAGAACAGTTATGCCGCTTTTAGAATGAAATTACACATGAATATATTTTTAAATATACTTGTTGGGTTTCTGAACTGATTATGGGCAGTATGACTGTCCTTAAGCTAACAGACAAGTGGACCAAAGTTAAGCTGTTTCCTGTTGTTTCTGTTTCGGTTGGAACAAATCGATTCCCCTCCCCCAACTTAATGCCACAGCAGAGGGATCTTTTCCATAACTGAAGGGATCTTTTCCATAACTTAAATGGGTTATATTCTTATCACATAGAGGGGTACGAATGTAACTATTTTCACTGTGGTAAAAGTTCTCCCTATTCTCTTTCCCAGGTCATGTTCTTCCTCAAATTTTTTCCATATTGTGAAATCAAACTTAAATTATTAGAATAAAAGTTTATGTATTCTAATGTATGGTAGAAAATCGAATATATAGGAAATACAAGGCTGCATGATGAAAAGTACATTGTTACTGTATGGCTGAATTTTGGCTTCTGGCTTTCTTTAGTCTGAACAAATGTTCTTGTCTAGCCCGGTAGTCACCAAAGCGCCTCTGCAACAGGAAGAGTTGTGGTGGGGAAATTTCTAGAATATTAAAACACACATACACACACATACCCATGTGCCTTTTCAAAACCGACTAAACTCCTATAAAGCATCTCTGGTTCTTTCAAAGTTGGTATTGTAAGGAGCAATGTAGACAATGCTATGATACTTTATATTTTTGCTTATAATGACAACCAACAGTTCTTTTCACTTAAGTTAGGTTGAGAAATTTTGTTTAGTGGCACCTGAAGGGCAATATTCAATTGGGAAAATTCATTGACATCTGTGGTAAACTTTATTTTGATGAAAGTTGTACTAGTATTTTACCACCAGATGGAAAAAAAGATGAGCATCATTTAAAAATTAATGTATTTAAAATAAAGTACAGAGAAAAACATGTCTATAATTATCAGGCTTTGTTTTGAATGGAATCTTTTCCCCCAATCCTTAAAGACCCTGTGCTATAACTTTTAAAGCCATACAAATAAAAGTGCTAAACTGTGGACTTAAAAGTAGATGTATAAATATTTTTAATCAGTATTATTTAGAAAATAAAATCTAACAAACATATTTTTTGAAATAGAGTAAGAAACTTCACAAAATGATCTCAAGGTAAGAAACATACAATTGGTTTCACATGTCAGTTTTTAAGAGATTTGTTACAGACTGAAAGGGGAGTGAGTGGTTGCGGTAGATACTGTGACCAGCTTTCAAATCATGATTGTGCCTTGAGTCATTTCTGAGAAATCAGTAAACAAATTCTTTCACTTTTACTGCTGGATTATGTTGCTCAAACCCATCTGCTTTGTACCCATTTGAAGGCTCCATCACACATTATTTTGGAAACGGTCATCCTGAGTCAGACTGAGTAATCCCAGTTAATGAGTTTGGTTTCCCTCTCATCTGGTTTTTACTCAATCCTCTGTATCTATCCCATTTTTTTTTTCTTTCCTCAGAGATGCCAGACCACATAATCCTAAACACTAATGAGCAAGAAGGAAATTTCCATGTTAGTGGAGGGACCCCACTAAGGTTAGGGTGCCATACAATGTATTGTCCAAACCAAGACGTGTTAGAGAATGAACGGGGACCATTTTAATAATTCTGCTGGGGCAGTAAGTATAAACTGAATACCCTAACTAAAGAAATAAACAAAAAACATATGTAAAGGTGGTCAACTTCATTAGTTATCAAAGCAAAAACAAAATGAGACTATCGTACACCCACCACATTGGCAAAAATTAAAAAGTACAACAGGCCGGGCGCGGTGGCTCAAGCCTGTAATCCCAGCATTTTGGGAGGCCTAGGAGGGCAGATCACGAAGTCAGGAGATCGAGACCATCCTGGCTAACACGGTGAAACCCCGTTTCTACTAAAAAATACAAAAAATTAGCCGGGCGTGGTGGTGGGCGCCTGTAGTCCCTGCTACTCTGGAGGCTGAGGCAGGAGAATGGTGTGAACCCGGGAGGCAGAGCTTGCAGTGAGCCGACATCACACCACTGTACTCCAGCCTGGGCAACAGAGCAAGACTCTGTCTCAAATAAATAAATAAATACAACAATACCAAGCATTGGTAAATATATGGAGCAGCTGGAACTCATAGTGTTGGGAGCGCATTTTAAATCACTTCTGAAAACAATTTCACATGATCTAGCAGAGACGAACATGCATGTGTCTTACAATTCAGCAACTTCTCTCCCATGAGACAGGTACTAGAATATTTACAGAAGCATTGTTTCCAAAAACCTAAAACTGAAAACAATACAAATATACCTTAACATTAAAATTGATACATGTATTATTTATCAAAAATAACTGACTGATTACTTGATTGAGTGGGTCTCACTATATTGCCTAGGCTGGTCTTGAACTCCTGGGCTCAAGCAATCCTCCTGCCTCAGCCTCCTGAGTAGCTGGGATTACAGGTGCATGCCTGGCAAAATAGATACATTAAAAAATAGCTACATTCATCAATATTGATAAACCTTATAAACATTGCATTTATTGAAAGAAACAAATTAAAATGCTGCCACTTATATAAGTTCAAAATAGCTCAAACTAAACAAAAATACATGCTTTGGTGGTAAAACTGTAACTAAAAGCATTGCTCTCATTAACCCCAAAGTTAGGATGGTGGTGAGCTCCTTGAGAGAGGGAAGGGCACATAAAGGAGAGGCTTCTAAGATCTTGGAATTATTTTATTTATTAACCTGGATGATGGTTACATAGAATTTATTATCTCTCCAAGTAGAAAAACATTGTTTAAACAGAATGATATAAGAAGTGTGAAGAAGGGCCCAGACCAGTGGTTCACGCCTGGAATCCCAACACTTTGGGAAGCCAAGGTGGGCGGATCACTTGAGCCCAGGAGTTCAAGACCAGCCTGGCCACCATGGCAAAATTCTGTCTCTATAGAAAATACAAAAATTAGCTGGGTGTGGTGGCATGCGCCTGTAGTCCCAACTACTTGGGAGGCTGAGACACGAGAATTGCTTGAACCCAGGAGGTCCAGGCTGCAGTGAACCAAGATCACACCACTGCACTCCAGTCTGGGTGACAGAGCGAGACCCTTTCTCAAAAACGAAATTTGTTTTTAAGCGTAAAATGTGTGATAGCCATTAGAGCTGGTTATCTTCTGGGCATCGATATGATTATTTCTCATGGCTCTTTGTGGCTGGGTAGGGCCATGTAATCAGTCTGGCCAATAACTTGTGATCAGAGGTGATGTGTGTTAGCCGGGCACAGTGGCTCACACCTATAATCCCAGCACTTTGGGAGGCCAAGGCAGGTGGATCATTTGAGGCTAAGAGTTGGAGACCAGCCTGGCCAATAAGGTGAAACCCCCTCTCTATTAAAAATACAAAAATTAGCCAGGCATGATGGCGGGTGCCTATAATCCCAGTTGCACAGGAGGCAGAGGCAGGAGAATCGCTTGAGCCCAGGAGGAGGTTGTAGTGAGCCGAGATCACGCCACTGCACTCCAGCCTGGGCAACAGAGCAAGGCTCTGTCTCAAAAAAGGAAGGAA
>NW_012114955.1:3342803-3372182 GCF_000951035.1 Colobus angolensis palliatus | reverse complement strand
AAGGAAGGAAGGGAGGGAGGGAGGAAGGAAGGGAGGGAGGGAGGGAGGGAGGGAGGCAGGCAGGGAAGGTGGAGGGGGAGGGTCATTTCCAGACCAAACATTTGGTTGCCTTTGCAGTGCCTCCAGAGCCTTCTTTTCCCCTGACATGGTGACTGGCACTATGGCTCCCTCAGCCCATAGTGAGGACAGCATGGATTGGGGTCCTCAGCCAACCTGCAACCTGCAACGCACAGTGAGCAAGAAGGAAATCTTTGTTGTTTTAAGCCACTGCAATCTGTTACCACAGCGTTATCCTGCCTTTCCTGATGATAAAAAGAACATCAGGAAGAAGTGGGTTCAGGGAAGGTAGGCAACATTTAAGATGAGACCTGGTTACTGGAAAAAAAGAGTTAATCCTGGAAAGAGGTGAAGAAAGGGCATTTCCAACAGAAGAAACTGCTGAATACTAAGCCCTTGCAGTGGGAATGAATTTTGAGGAACAAAAAGAGTGCCAGTGAGAAAAGTGGTAAGAAAAGCCAAGAGAACAATAAAAAATGCGATCAGAAAGGTTGGCAGGGACCACAGCATGTACACACTGTAGACTGTGATCAAGAATTTGGTGTTTACTCCCAGGCAGCCACTGGTGGGTTCAGTTCGGAGGATGATGTGATACAGATCACGTTTTAAAGGGGGGTAATTCTTGTGCCATGTGGAGGATGTGTTGGGGAGGCCAAGCATGGAACCATGGAGCCCACTTAGAAAGCAGGTACTGGTGAGAAATGATGGTGCCTTGAACTTCAGTGGTAGCAGGCAAAAAAGTAGTAAAATTTGGGGAATGTGTTTTGCACGTGCATCTGGCAGAAGGGAATTGAGGGATCACAGATGACTCTTATGTTTTTCTTTTTTCTTTTTTTTTTTTAGACAAAGTCTCGCTCTGTCGCCCAGGCTGGAGTGCAGTGGCATGATCTCAGCTCACTGCAACATCCGCCTCCTGGGTTCAAGCGATTCTCCTGCCTCAGCTTCCCGAGTAGCTGGGACTATAGGCGCCTGACACCCACCCGGCTAATTTTTTGTATTTTTAGTAGACACGGGGTTTCACCGTGTTAGCCAGGACGGTCTTGATCTCCTGACCTCATGATCTGCCCAAACTGCTGAGATTATAGGCATGAGCCACCGCACCCGGCCAACCCTTACGTTTTTCAGTTGAGCAGTTATTTGATGGGGTTGTTTACTGAAATGGGGGCAAATGAGAACAGGCTTGAAGAGAGGGAATGAAGTTAATTTTTACTGTCTTAGCTTTCATATCCATTAGACATCCATGTGCGTATGTTAAATGAACTACTAGACAGATAACCCCATTTCTCAAGGGAATGTCCAGAACTGAAAATGTCTACATTTGGGAGTCACTAGCATGTAAGTGATATTTAAGTCAAGGGACTAGATTAGATAATCTAGAGAGGGAATCAATCTATCTATCTGTCTGTCTATCTATCTATCTATCTATCTTGAGATGGAGTTTCGCTCTGTCACCCAGGCTGGAGTGCAATGGCGCGATCTTGGCTCACTGCAACTGCTGGCTCCCAGGTTCAAACGATTCTCCTGCCTCAGCCTCCCAAGTAGCTGTGATTACAGGCACCTGCCACCATGCCTGGCTAATTTTTGTATTTTTAGTAGAGACGGGGTTTCGCCATGTTGCCCAGGCTGGTCTTGAAATCCTGACCTCAGGCAATCCGCCTACCTCGGCCTCCCAAAGTGTTGGGACTACAGGCATGAACCACCACTCCAGGTCTAGAGAGGGAATTTAAATAGAGAAAAAAAAAAAAAAAAAAAGATGTGGAAATAGGTGAAAAATACTGACAAACCCGTGGTCACCAGAGCCAAAGGAAAAACGTATTTTGAGTGCTTTTGAGAGGTCAAGTGAGATATGAGCATTGACAGTATTTTAACATGGAGGCTATCGGTAGCTTTGACAAGAAAAGTTTTAATGGAGTTAGGGAGGGGAAAGCCAGATTAAGGAAGTTGAAGAGAGAATGGAAGAGAATGAAGAAAGAAAGAAAGAAAGAGAATTTCCGTAAGTTTCACTCTGATAGGGAACCAAGAGTGAGACAGAGCCTGGGCGGAGTCCTGTGGGAAGGGCGGATTTCTCTTCTCCTAAGATGGGAGGTACTGGCGTGCGTTTATTTGCGGATGCTGTTGAGTAGGAGGAGTGAACTGAAGACAAAGGAGATTAATAGGTTAATTCACAAGGGAAGAAATGGGTCGGATCCAGAGGAGAGATCCTTCAACCAAGGAGGGTAAATGCAGGCAGATGTTGGTCTTACTGATGAAACTACAAAGAATTGCTCTTTAATTGTGGCTATTTTTACTGAGTTATGAACAACCTAAATGGAATAATATTTGATGAATATTAAATAAAAACTGAATAAAGACCTGAAACTGCATATTGAAAGGATTCCCATGAAGAAAATAATGGAAGGTCCTATATATTTCTTGGTGAATATTAAATGTTAAGAGCAAAGAATAAATTCTATCAGCATGTAAACAGAAAATAAAGTTAACAAACAAAGGAAAAAGTCAGGCTGCATTTTGGTCCAGCCATAATGGAATAGTTTATATCAAGATTATGAAGTAAAAAATATTTCCAAATAACATGCAGAAGTTGTCTTTAAGCTTAAAATCTCATATTTTAGTTACACCCACACAGATGGTGTAGAAAACAGCTGAATTTCAGTGTATCTGAATGGTCCAGATTATGTTCCTTCCAAAAGAGATAGTTTTACGTATGATCATTATTCATACGAAGCATATAAAAAGTCACCCAGAAACTACCACGTATTTACCACACAGACAATGTCCATCTTTATCTGTAATTCAAAACCATGTAATTCTTATGCAACAGAATGCAGTGTGTGAGAAGTATGTCAAGAGAAGAGTAAAAAAAAAAAACCAGGAGCCGGGCACGGTGTCTCACGCCTGTAATCCCAGCACTTTGGGAGGCCGAGGCAGGCAGATCACAAGGTCAGGAGATTGAGACCATCCTGGTTAACAAGGTGAAACCCCATCTCTACTAAAAATACAAAAATTTAGCCGGGCATGGTGGCAGGCACCTGTAGTCCCAGCTACTCAGGAGGCTGAGGCAGGAGAATGATGTGAACCCGGGAGGCGGAACTTGCAGTGAGCCGAGATGGCGTCACTGCACCCCAGGCTGAGTGAGTGCAGACTCTGTCTCAAAAAAAAAAAAAAGAAAAAAGAAAAAAAAAAAATCAGAATACATTCATTTAAAAAAAAAAAAAAAAAAAACTCAGCTGAGTGCGGTGGCTCACGCCCGTAATCCCAGCACTTTAGCCAGGCGTTGTGGCCCAGCTACTTGGGGGACTGAGGCAGGATAATCACTTGAATCCAGGAAGCAGAGATTGCAGTCAGCCGAGATTGCGCCACTGTACTCCAGCCCGGGCGACAGAGTGAGACTCTGTCTCAAAATAAATAAATTAATTAATTAAATAAATTTTAAAAATTTTAGGTCAATGCTATTTTTATACACTAACAACAACAATAACAAAATTAGACCATGGAATTTGTAAAAACCCGGTTGGCCTTACACTCTGTCCCAATATGTGATGTCGGAAAATAACAGAACATTGCCTAACAAGTTTTCTTCCTTTAAAATTATACTATTTATTTGATAATGATATATAAACTCAGAGCATTTTATCAAGTTACTTCCTGCTCCCTCATGAACAGAATTAATTCTGGTTAATTTGGTCAGCCCAAATATAGTTCTAACAAGTTTGGAGGGGAAATGTTTGTCATCTGTGTAAGGTTGTGCTGGTTTTCATGGTGAAATTATGGTGTTCCTTCACTGTGGCTATTTTCCAGTAAAAATTATGATGTTGTACTTCAGCTACCTGTAAGAAGCATCAACATAAAGAATTCATGAATGATAAAAACACTTTGAAAAGACTGGTGGTAAGTATCAAATGATTCAAAAACAAGTAATTTTAAGATACCTTTAAGTGTACCTATAAAACATACCTGTTAGGCATGTGTACAAAATATAACTTTTAGAGTAACAAATGGACAAAAATAACAGGCAGGGCATAACAAAGTTGGAGAGCGGAATTCTATTTTGTCAAATATAATTCTGTGTTTCATTCATTAGGTGTTAGATAATTATTAACTTAAGTTTATTTGTAGCTTTTTATTGAAATATCATGTGTACATATAAAGTGTACAGCTTACTGAATTTTCACAAAATGAATACATGCACTTGAAAAAACCGCAGAGATCAAGAAACAAAAAACATGATTCACATCTGAGAAGGATAAATATATTTTGGAAAATTAAAAGTGCCACTAGAACAAAATTAAAAAGCAAAACTACCCCACCAAAACTGTAACATTAATGAAACTGCAGTTCTCTTCAGTCAACAGCAGAGGGTACCCTTGAACTGTGAAATACAGTCAGCCAACTAAAATCTTTACCCTTGCCTGATATTGCTGGTGCCAGAAAAAGATGGGACATTTCCAGACGAATGGCAAAGGGCAGAGAACATCCAAATGAAGTCTCTGTACAAAGGGAATGTAAAATAAAAATCAAACACTTCAAATGACAAAAATTCCCTTTCACAAAATGAAGCAGAAAGAAACTGATGCACATTACATTACCAACCTGAATATAACATTTTTTACCATTTGCAGATCTGAAAGAAACACCTAGAATCATACATTCAAAAACTCAGAACAGGAACAGACAAAAGAGAAAAAAAACAGCAAACAAACAAAACCCCAGCAAGAAATAAGAGTCTTGCAGTAGTAGTGGAAGAACTGCTTTGGGCCAATTCTCTTGCAAATAACGACCATAATTCCACTCCAAATATAAAAAGGAACTACTTGACAGCCCTGGAGAACAACCAAAAGGAAGCAGAAAGGGAGAGAGGATTGGCACTTGGCAGAAGATAAGAATAGCACTGTGTAAACTTTCCATGTTAATGGTTTTTAGCCTGAGGACAGGCAGCCCAGTTCTCCTTGAAGAGTTTACTAAATCTTGGGTAGAGACCCACAGACTTAGAAGCTTAAAGAATCAAAAGACAGGGTTTGAGGCAACCACAATGGATACAAACATGGAGGTAGTTATGTGTTGAATGGTGTTCCCCCAACATTCATATGCTGAAGTCCCAACCCCCAGCATCTCAGGATGTGACCTTACTTGGAAATAAGGTCATGCAGATATAGTTAGTTAACATGAGACCATACTGGGCTAGAGTGGTCCCTAATCCAAAACAACTAATGTCCTTTGGGGAAACTTGGACACAGACATGCACACAGGGAGAATGACATATGAGGACTGGAAGGTAACTGCAAGAACACATGTTCAAATGTTTCTAAACATCAAAACAAAATGTTTAAAGAGCAATGAAAACAGACTACATAGAGAAAGAGACATATTAAGTAAAACAAAACACAGTAAATACAACATTAAAATAGCTATTGAACCAAACATGTCACTCATTTCAATATGTGTAAATAGAAACTCATGTATTAAAAGGAAAAGACCTGCAGGTTGACCCACAAAGCAAAACCCAACTCTATGCTGCAGTTAGGATACATACCTAAATCAAAGTGATTCAGAATGGCCAGTAAAAGTCAAGAGGTGTAAAAGTATAGGGCAGACAAACAAAATAGTAAGAAAACAGAGATTGTGCTAACGATACCAGAAAATATTGAATTTGAACAAAAAGTGAGACAACAAAGTATCTGATAATGCAAAGAGCCATAATTCATAAAGATCACATATCAGTTATGAATATATATGACACAAATAACACTGTAAATACTTTTATTAGAAAGTGAAGGATATACAGGGAGAAATATACAAAACTACACTAAAATTAGGAGACCTACAATTTCAGTCCAACATAAGACACAGGTCAAGTGGACAAATAATCAGGTGCTTTTGCTTTTCTGCCTCAGGGGCTTCTGAAATCCACTGAAACTTGCTATTATGTATTGAATGTCTATGTCCCCCCAAGATTCATATGTTGAAGCCTTAACCCCCAGTGTGATGGTATTTACAGATGGAACCTTTGAGAAGTACTTAGGTTTAGATGAGGTCACGAGGGTGGACCTTTCATGATCGAATTAGCGCCCTTAGGAGAAGAGACACTAAAGAGCTTGCTTGCTCTCTCTCTGGAGTGTGAGGACACATTAGCTCTCAACAGGCAAAAGAAAGAGTCAACAATTTTGTAGTTACATTTATAGAGATTATGTAGACTGAAGAACAGAGAGAAAAAAGAATGAAGAAAAATAAACAGAGCCTCACAGAAATGTGAGACATCATTAATCACATCAACATATGCATAATGAGAAAGAGAGGAGAGAGAGAAAGGAGGAGAAATAATGGCTGAAAACGTCCCAAGTTTGGTGAAAAACATTAATGAATACATCCAAGAAGCTCAGTAAACTTTAAGTAAAATAAACACAAATGTTGGAGACCTAGATTGACAGCAACAAGATGGAGGGACAGGGGTTCCAGCACTTGTTTCCTTACAGAAACATCAATTTGTAATAACTATCCATGCATAAAAATAACTTCACAACAGTCAGGAATTCAGATGAGGGATTAGAGTACCTGGGTGGAGCACAGATCTAAAAGATACATTGAACAGGGCAGGACAGTTTTACATTACCCATGACACCCTTCCCCAAGCACAGGCAGTGCAGTATAGAAAGAGATACCCTCTATGTGGAGGACAAAGAGTGAAATGAGCACCCATATTTGCTGTAGACCCTAGTACCAGGACCATCCCAGTGACCCCTGGTGGCAGACCAGTCCCTATGGCCCCAGCTCCAGGCCTACCCTCCTGCTAGGCTGGAGCCCAGGACCCTGCACTACAGGTGAACACTTTCCCTAGTGCCAGACCAACCCCCATGACCCCACACTCCAGATCAACCTCACTGGACCCAGGCTTCAGACCCACTCTGTACCTGCTGACACCCACAGTCTCAGGCTCAAGGCCTACCTCAATGCCAGGCTGGGCCCCAGTGGAACCAGGTCTCAAGCCAGCCTCCACATAGGCAACAGGCCTGCCCTTGCAGACCCAGGATCCAGGCCTGCACACATAGATCTTGGCTCCAGACCTCCTCCTGCAAACTCAGGCACCAGGCCTGCCCATGCAGATCTAATACTTAGGTGTGCCTCAGTGGACTAAGGTACTAGGCTCACCCACTGGCCCAGGCATCATGAAAGCTCTCCTAAGGGCTCCAACAGCAAGCCCATATACAGACCCCACTATATGACCTGCCCAGAATCTCTCGGCGGGCTGAATGTTAAAGTGCTTTACCTGCTGAAGCCAGTCTGTAAAGATAAAGAGATGCCTGCTTCTTCAAATGTGCAAACACTAACTCAGGCCACAAGAATCACAAATAATCAGGGAAACACACCGCCACTGAAGGGACAAAATTAAGCATCAGTAATGACCCTAAAGAAATGGAGCTCTACAATCAGAATAATTAGGGTATCCAATGGAGGTTGGGAAGGGTAGTGGGAAAGATGGGGATAAGCAGGGAATGGTTTATAAATTATTTTATGGGTATAAAACTACAGTTAAATAGAAGGAATAAGATCTAGTGTTTGATAGCACAGTAGGGTGACAGTAGTTAACAATAATTTACTGTATGTTTCAAAATGACTAAAAGAGTAGAATTGGAATGTTCCTTAAAGAAATGATAAATGCTTGAGGTAATGGATACCCTAATTATTCTGACTTAATCATTCTACATTATATGCTTGTATCAAAATATCACATGTACCCCATAAATATGCACAACTAGTGTGTATACATAATAATTTAAAATAAAAAAAATTTAAAGAAATAATCACAGAAAACTTCCAAATCTGGAGAGGTATATGAACATCAAGATCCGTGAAGCTCAAAGAACCTCAAATAGATTAAATATAAAGAGATCTTCACCAAGACAAATTATAGTAAAATTGCCAAGTGAAAAACAAAGAAAATGTGGAAAGCAAGAGAAAAACAACATACAAAGAAGCCACCATAAGATTAACAGCAGACTTCTCAACAGAAGCCTTGCAGGTCAAGAGTGGGATAATACATTCAAAGTGCTAAAGCGGGGGAAAAAAAAACCCTTCAACCAAAAAGACTACACCCAGCAAAGCTGTCCTTTACAAATGAAGGAGAGATTAAGACTTTGCCAGACAAACAAAAGCTGGGGTTGTTTATCAACCTAGACCTGCAGTGTAAGAAATACTAAATGTAGCTCTTCAAGTTGAGATGAAAGGATGCTAAAATAATAATATGAGAACATATGAAAGTATAAAACTCACTGTAAAAGAATATAGTCAAATTCAGAATACTCTACTACTGTAATGGTGGTATGTAAGTCACTTTTAACTCTAGTATATACATTTAGAAACAAAAGTATTACAAATAACTATACTTTCAATAAAATATTAATGAATACACAATACATAAAAGATGTAAATTGTGACATCAGTAACATAAAATAGGGGGAAAGAAATTTTAAAGTGTGGAGTTCTTGAATGTGGTTGAACTTAAGTCATTATCAGATAAAAATACACTGATACAACTATAAAATACCTTATATAAGCCTCAAAGGAACCACAGGGAAAATACCTGCAGTAGATACACAAAAGACAAAGACAAAGTAATTAAATGATATCCGTGCCACTACAAAAAATTATCAAATTATTAAGGAAGATAGTAAGAGAGAAATAAAGGAATGAAGGAACTACAAAATAGCAAATAACAAAATAGCAATAGTAAGGCCTTATCTATCAATGATTACTTTAAATATAAATAAACTCCAATAAAAAATATAATGGCTTCCTGGATTTAAAAACAAAAGCAAAAGAGACCCAACAATATGCTGCCTACAAGAGACTCACTTTAGCTTTAAGGATACATACAGATTGAAAGTAAAGGAATGGAAAAACATATTCCACGTAAAGTGGTAACCAAATAAGAGCGGCAGTGGTGGCTATACCTATTAACCGAGAAAATAGATTTCAAGTCAAAAATTGTCATGCGAGACAAAGTCACTACATAATGATAAACAGAAACATTCATCAAAAGGATATAATAATTATAAATATATTTGCACCCAACATTGGAACACCTAATATATAAAACAAATATAAACAGAATTACAGGGAGAAATAGATAGCAATACAATAATAGTAGGGTACTTTAATATCCCACTTTCAACAACAGATAGATCGACCAGACAAAAAACCAATAATGAAACAGTATACTTGAATAACAAGTATAAACCAAATGGGCATGACAGACATATACAGAATATCTATTCAATGGCAGCAGAATACATATTCTTTTCAAGCTCACAAGGAACATACTCCAGGATAGATCATATTGTAGGCCACAAAACAAGTCTTCACAAATTTAGGAAGACTGAAATCATATCAAGCATCTTTTCCAATCACAATGATGTGAAGCTAGAAACCAATAATAAAAGAAAAACGATATTCTACAAATATGTGGAAATTAAATAACACACTCCTGAACAATGGGTCAAATAATACATCAAAATGGAAATTTTTAAAATCTTGAAACAAATTAAAATGAAAATACAACATACTAAAATGTAGGGGATGTATCAAAAGCAGTTTTAAGAAGAGAGTTTATAGTGATAGCACCTACATGAATTAAAAACACATCAAATAACCTAACTTTACAGTGCAAAGAACTAGAAAAAGAAGAGCAAACTAAGCCCACAGTTAGCAGAAGGAAAGAAATAATAAAACTCAAAGGAGAAATAAATGAAATAGACACTAGAAAATGACAAAAAATATCAAAGAAATCGTTTTTTAAAAAACAATATACAAAATTGATAAACTTTAGCTAAATTAACCAAGAAAAAAGACAAAAAATCAAAGTTATAAATAAAAGAGAAGACATTACAATTGATACCACAGAAAAACAAAGAATCATCAGAGATGACTATAAACAATTAAATGTCAACTAATTAGATAACCTAGAAAAAAATAAACTACTATGAATATATAACCTATCAACCATGAATCATGAAGAAAAAATCTGAAAAGACAAATGATGAATAAAGATACTGAATAACTAATGAAATGCCTCACATCAAAAAAAATAAAAAAAATAAGCCTAGGACCTGATGGCTTCATGACTGAATTCTACCAAACATTTAAAGAAAAATTAACCAATCCTTTTAAAACTCTTCTCAAAAATGGAAACAAGGCCAGTATTACCCTGATACCAAAGTCATACAAGGACACTAACAGAAGAGAAAACTGCAGGCCAACATCGCTAATGAACATAAATGCAAAAATCCTCAACAAAACGCTAGCGAATTGAATCCAACAGCACATTAAAAAGATTATACACCATGATCAAGTGTGTTTTATCCCTGGAATGCAAGGATGGTTCAACATAGGCAACTCAATAAACGTGATACAACACATTAACAGAATGAAAGGCAAAGATCATATGATCATCTCAATAGATGCAGAAAAAAAGCCTTTGACAAAATTCAATACCCTTTAATAATAAAAATTCTCAACAAATTAGGTATAGAAGGACTATACCTCAACACAATAAAGGCCACATAAGACAAGCCCATTGTTAATATCATATTCACTGGTGAAAACTTCTCCTCTAAAATAAAAAATAAGACAAGGATGCTCATTCTTGCCACTTCTATTTAACACAGTACTGGCAGTCCTAGCCAGAGCAATCAGGCAAGAAAAAGAAAAGGCATCCAAATTGAAAAGGAAGAATTAAAATTGTCTCTTTGCAGACGACATGATGTTATATGTAGAAAACCCTAAAAACTCCACCAAAAAACAGAATTAATAAACGAATTTAGCAAAGTTGTAGAATACAAATTAAATATACAAAAATAAGTATCATTTCTGCAGAGAAACAAACTATCCAAAAAAGAAATTCAGAAAACAATTCCCATTTACAATAGATCAAAATAAAATACTTAGGAATGAATTTAACCAAGGATATGAAAGATAGGTACATTAAACACTATAAGCATTGATGTAAACCACTGAGTAAAACATTGATGAAAGCAATTTGTAGAGACACAAGTAAATGAAAAGATATTCATGAATTGGAAGAAATAATAATGTTAAAATGTCTATACTATCTACAACAATCTACAAATTCAATGCTATCAAAGTTTTACAGCATTTTTTAAAGAAACAGAAAAAAAATCCTAATATTCACATGAAACCAAAAAACACCCTGAACAGTCAAAGCAATCTTGAGCAAGAACAAAACTGGAGGCATCCATCCTCAATGCAAACTGGAGGTAATCATTTCACAATATGTTTTTATTTGTACAAACATCAAATTGTATACTTCAAACACATATAATTTTTATTTGCCAATTATGCTAGAGGTGAAAATAAAAGATAAGAGTAAATTAATCCTTTATTTTCCCCCACAGCAGAATTTAAAATAAAAGATAATTAATTTATGTATTTACTGAAGAAAACCACAAATACTGAGACCCAAAGATAAAGAGAACCATTTGAAAGTGACAAGAAAAAAATAACTGATTACTTACCAAAGAACCCCAATAAGATTAATACCTAGGCCGGGTGCGGTGGCTCAAGCCTCTAATCCCAGCACTTTGGGAGGCTGAGATGGGCGGATCACGAGGTCAGGAGATCGAGACCATCCTGGCTAACACTGTGAAACCCCGTCTCTACTAAAAAAATACAAAAAACTAGCCGGGCGAGGTGGTGGGCGCCTGTAGTCCCAGCTACTCAGGAGGCTGAGGCAGGAGAATGGCGTGAACCCAGGAGGCGGAGCTTGCAGTGAGCTGAGATTCGGCCACTGCACTCCAGCCCAGGCAACAGAGCAAGACTCTGTCTCAAAAAAAAAAAAAAAAAGATTAATACCTGACTAATCAGAAACAGTGGAGGCAGTAGGTGGCATATAACATGAGTTAAAAGAAGAAAATCGGATTGAAGGGTGAGACAGATCATTCAACAATGATATATGGAAACCTCAGTGCCCCACTTTCAACAATGGATAGGACAACTAAGCAGAAAATTTTTTACAAAAGGAGAAGATGAGTTGAAGAGCAGTACAAACCATCTAGACCTAGTAGACATTTATAGAACATCCCACCTAATAACTATAGAATAAAAGGTGGAAACTACTGCTTCCAGAGTAACAAGAAAAAAAAAAAAAAACAGACAAAACAAACAAACCAACAAAAACCTCACACTTATCCCCAAAGCCATCGAGAAGTAGATACAAATGAGCATAATAAACTAAACAGCAGAGTACAGCAAGCCCTTTACATACGAGTAAAGAGCTGTGGACATTTTTATATATAGGGGCCAATGTCTACTCTGGGCATAGGTGAGTAGAGGAGTGGCCTAGCTATAGAGAAAATTTTCAAATAATGTAAAAAAATCTATTGAATACTTAATAATAGTGTGGGCTGGCAAGATGAATTGGAATTTGGAAGAGCTCCAATGCAAACGTAAATTATCTAGTCCAACAATTCCCTCTCCACTCTAAGAATGTGCTGCAAAAGTGACAAAGGGGTATCCTGAAGTATCAGTGGAGATGAGGCTGGAAACTAGAGAAAGTTTGTGCAGTCTTGAGTGTTCTGATTCTAAAGTCTAGTTGTAGTTGAATCCAAAGGTCATCTAAGCCAACTGATGTGGCAACTAATCTCCTTCCAGTTAAATTCTGACCATATCAAAGGGATGAACCACTTAGTGGCAACAGTGCAGGAAGTTGGGGTTGGGCTTTAAAAAAAAAAAAGTAAGATTTATTTTACTCCATTTAAAAGCACAGGAAAACTTAACTTAGTTAATACTGTAGCCCAATTCCAGTCTTCACATCCTAGTTGGCACTGGACAAACAACCCATCATCCCATAAACCTGAATGGAAGGAAGGATTTGAAAGTTCTATGAAAACAAAACACAAAATATTATTCAGCAGTATCCACTATCATTTATACACAATTTTTGCCTTACAGTTGAGACATGGGAACATGCAAAAAAAAAGTGATACATAAGAGAAAGAAATCATCAATAGGAGACCCACAAGATGACCTAGACAGAGAAATTAGCAGACTTATGACTTTAAAACAACCACTATAAATACAGTTAGGAATTTACAAGGAAAGAAAGAAGGAATAGGTGAAGACATGGGAAATATGATACATGAAATGAAAAATTCATTGTGTACCCTTAACATCATATTAGGCACCACAGAAAAAAAAGATCAGTGAAATTTGAACACAGGTCATAAAATTTTTGCAAACTGAACCACAAAAAGACAAAGCATCTGTTTTGCCATGTCTAGCTGAGGCAAAGGTGGAAAAGGACTGGGTAAGGAAGGAACTAAGTGTCACTACAAGGTCCTACACATGACAGCCTGCAAGGCATCTATCTGCAAGCCTCCTATCTGGCATCTTGCTTGGTGTGGTGGTGTCAAGGGCATTTCTGGCCTCATCTATGAGGAGATCTGGGGGGGGGCGGGGGTTGAAGGTGTTTCTGGAGAATGTGATCCAGGATGACGTCACACCAAGCATGCCAAGTAGAAGATGTAACAGCCATGGATATAGTCTATGTGCTTAAGTGGCAGCGGTGCACCCTTTATGGCTTTGGTGGCTAAGAATCAAGGTTGAGATTTTGAAAATAATTTTGAATTTTCCTGAAAATCAGATACGCTAAAAAAAAGGGAAAAACTTCTCAGTACCCAAGTGTCTCATATTTAATTCTCTCTACAATTCTTATGTAGAATCAGAAATTTTTATTGATGCCCTTACTATATTTGAGATCATCTATCACAATCCCAGAGTAGAAGTGTTCAACTATAGACAATTCAACAAAGGTTCCCTTTTTAAGCATATGCATTATATTTGGAGTGTGTGTTAAGAAAATTAGAGCCTTAGCAAATCACCATGACCTCTTGGTGAAAGTGAAAGTTATAAAACTAGTGAACAAATTCTAATTGGTTACGTGCTCTCAAAAGATTTCAAGAAATTTCTTGGTTTTGCAGCTGGAGGCATTGAAAATTGAAAGTTACTGTTTTTCCACTTACTCATATAATAAAGAGATCCTTTCAGCTGCTAGTTTTGAATAATGTACCACCCAGAGTGATGTTATCTGTGACAGTCACCTGCTTCAAGCTGAACCATCTTATGAATATCAAATAAATAGTCCTCTTGTGCTGAAAACATATTTGTGATTTTAATCGTGCTGCTTGGATTGAAATATTTTTTACTGGTTCCTCTGTGAATTGACAGTGAACCTGTCTATTATAAATGATTTACTCTTGTGTTATTTGTTTTGACTTCAATTTATCCACCAAAAGTTTCATTTGTGTATCATCAAAAAAGTTGTATGTTTCAACTGAAAAAAAGAGAAAGACTGAAATAAAAATGTATAAAGAATCGCTGATCTGTGGGACAATTTGAAGTGACCTAATATATATAATTGAAGTCCCTGAAGAATAGTAGAGAGAGAATGGAGAAGAAAAAATACTTTAAAAAATAATGACCAACATCTTCCCAATTTGAAGGTGAACAAACCCGAAGCACCACTAAGCTAAGGAAACCCTAAGCAAGATGAACAAAAAGTAAACTATGCTGAGGCACATACATAATTGTCAAACTGCAGAGAAACAAAAATAAAGAGAAAATCTCAAAAACGGCTCGGGGAAGGGGTAAGGGAGAGAGGGATATATCACAGTACATACAACAATAAGAACTATGGCTGACATCTTACTAGAAACAATGGAAGCAGGCTGGACACAGTGGCTCATATCTGTAATGCCAACAGTTTGGGAGGCTGAGGTGGGTGAATCACTTCAGGTCAGGAGTTCAAGACTAGTCTGGCCAACATGGCAAAACCCTGTCTCTGCTAAATATAAAAAATTTAGCTGGCCATGATGGCATGTGCCTGTAATCCCAGCTACTCAGGAGGCTGAGGCAAGAGAATCACTTAAACCTGGGAGATGGAGTTTGCAGTGAGCCAAGATTGTGCCACTGCACTCCAGCATGGGTGACAGAGCTGGAAAAAAAAAAAAAAAACAGAAAGTAAAGAAAATAAAACAATGGAAGCCAAAAAGCAATGGGAAATCTTTAAAATGCTGAAAAAAAAAAGTCAACTAGAATTTTAGAAAACATATCCCTTCAAGAAGAAAATAAAAATAAAAATATTTACAAATAAGTAAAGTTTGACAGAATTTGTTGCCAGTAGACCTGCACTACAAGAAATGTAAAAGGAAGTACTTCAGGATAAAGGAAATGCAATACCAATTAGTAACAGATCTATAGGAAGAATTAAGAGTACCAAAAATAGTAAATATGTTGTTTAAAATGTACTTGCTTTCTTAACTTCTTTAAAGGAAAACTGACTGAAGTAAAAATAACAATACATTGTGTGGCTTACAAGAAATGTGAAAGTTTATATACAGATATGTTGTACTTAGTAATAGCAAAAAAAAAAAAAAAAAACAGGATGGAGGCTGTTAGAAATATAACATTATGGCTGGGTGTGGTGGCTCACGCCTGTAATCCTAGCACTTTGGGAGGTTGAGGTGGTTGGATCACCTGAAGTGAGGAGTTCGAGACCAGCCTGACCAATATGGTGAAACCCCATCTCTACTAAAAATACAAAAATTAGCCAGGCATGGTGGCATGCGCACCTGTAGTCCTAGTTACTTAGGAGGCTGAGATGGGGGAATTTCTTGAACCCAGGAGGCGGAGGTTGCAGCAAGCCGAGATCACGCCACTGCACTCCAGCCTGGGTGACAGAGCGAGACTCCATCTCAAAAAAAAAAAAAAAAAAGAAATATAACATTCTAATGTTCTTGAATTATAGGTTAAGAAATACTACATTAACTCACAGGAGACTATGATGAGTTGGGTATCTGTACCATAACCCTAGAGTAACCACTTAAAAGAAGGGGCGTAGCTAAAAAATCAAAAAGAGGGATAAAGTAGGATACTAAAAAAACCGATGAATCTGAAACAAAGCAGGAAGAAGGAACAAAGGGACAAAGAGCAGCTGGGACAGACAAAAGAAGACAGTAAGATGATAGGCTGAAACTCAACCATGTCAATAAGAAGCTTTCTGACTAAAAGCAAAGATTGTCAGACTGGATAGAAAATAAGACCCGACTATATTCTGCTTACAAAGATGAACTTTGAATATAAAGACACAGATACACTGAAAGTAAGAGGTACAAAAATATGTAAATACTAATCATAAAAAAGCTAGAGTGATTATATTAATATCAGACAAAATAAACTCAAAACCAGGAGTAAGGCCAGGCACGGTGCCTCACACTTGTAATCCCAGAACTTTGGGAGGCTGAGGCAGGTGGATCACCTAATGTCAGGAATTTGAGACCAGACTGGCCAACATGGTGAAACCCTGTCTCTACTAAAAAAAAAAAAAAATACAAAAAGTAGCCAGGCGTGGTGGCACCCACCTGTAACTCCAGCTACTCAGCCGGCTGAGGCAGGAGAATCACTTGAACCCAGGAGGAGGAGGTTGCAGTGAGCCAGTATCACGCCACTGCACTCCAGCCTGGGTGCCAAGAGCAAAACTCTGTCCTAACAAAACAAAACAAAACGAGGAGTATTACCAGTGATAAAGAGGGACATTTATTAATGAAAAAAATAGTCATTTCATCAAGAAGATATAACAATTCTAAATGTGTATGCATCTAGAAACAGAACTTCAAAAATATGTAGCAAAAACCAAGAGTTGAAAAGAAGAATTAGACAATTCCACAGTTATAGTTAGTGATTTCAACACTCTATTTGATATAACAAGTAGACAAAAATCCATTAAGATATAAAAGATTTGAGTAATACTATTAACCAACTTGACCTAACTTATGTTTATTAAATACTACAACTAACAACTGCAAAAAAAATACATTTCTGTTCATGTATGCATGAAAACAAGATAAATTATGTGCTGGATTATAAAGCATATCATAATAAATTTCAAAAGACTGAAATTGTACAGAATATGCTCTCTGACCACAACAGAATCAAATTAGAAATCAGTAATAAGATGAGCAGATACTCACCAAATCTGTGGAAAAAATAAAATATTAATTTTAGAGGAAGCCAGGTGGAGGGTTTACAGGAACTCTCT
The DNA here is from genome assembly GCF_000951035.1 of Colobus angolensis palliatus. NCBI lineage: Eukaryota > Metazoa > Chordata > Mammalia > Primates > Cercopithecidae > Colobus > Colobus angolensis. The sequence goes on along the minus strand of NW_012114955.1, from coordinate 3,355,021 downwards.
CTGTTATTTTTGCAACTCTTTTGGAACTCCAAAAGTATTCCAAAATAAAAGGCTGGATTTTTTAGGAAAAAACAAAAAACAAAAAACACAGACACTGCAGACAGACCACAGACTGGGAGAAAATATTCTCTTCAGATAGATGGATGATTCATAGATTGATAGATAGGTAGATAGATAGGTAGCTGGGTAGGTAGGTAGGTAGGTAGATAGATAGATAGACAGACAGAGAGACAGATAGATAGATAAAATGTATGTGTAGATAAATAGATATCTCCAAACTTTATAAAGAACTTACATCCAGAGTTTATAAACAACTACTACAACTCAATAATAAGTCAAACTATCCAAATAAAAATGAGTAAATTATTTAGAACACTTAATAAAAGAAGATATAGGAATGGTCAATAAACATATAAAAAGGTACTCAACTTTATTATTAACAGGGAAATGTAAAATAAAGCTACAATGAAACACCACTTCACAACTCTTAGCATACTGACGAGCATATGAAACAAGTGGAATTCTCATTAGTCACTGATGGAAGTGATTTATGGTACAACCTCACTGGAAAAAGTTTTGGCAGTTCCTTATAAAGGTAAGCGCCCACCTATCATAGGACCTAGCAATCCCGTTTCTAAGTATACCTCCAAGAGAAATGAAAATCAATCTTCACAAAATGACCTGTATAAAAAATATTTATAGCAGATTTATTCTTAATAGCCAAACCTGAAAATAACCCAAATGTTTAACAGGTGAATGGAGAAATTGTGATTTAGTGCTTATCACCAAAAAGGAACAGATTACTGATCTACACAACAGCATGGGCAAATCTCAAAAAAAGCTGTACATTGGGAAGATGGACACTCCATTTACCGATGTGATTATAATGTATTGTATGCATGTATAAAAATATATCATGTACCTCATAAATATATACACCTACTATACACTCATAAAACTGAATAACAAAACAAAAACCTATTGTATTAGAGTTTTCCAGAGAAACAGAGTAGTCCCAGCTACTCAGGAGGCTGAGACAGAAGAATCGCTTGAACCCAGGACGCAGAGGTTGCAGTGAGCCGAGATTGTGCCACTGCACTCCAGCCTGGGCAACAGAGCGAGAATCCATCTCAAAAAAAAAAAAAAAAAAGGAATCAGAATATCAGTTGCCTGGGGAGCTGGGGGTGGAGTTACTGGAAAGTAGTACAAGGGAATTTGGGAGGATGATGAAAAGGTTTTGTATCTTTATTTGGATGTTACTTTCATACGTTTACACATTTGTCAAAAGTCATTGAAATGTATACTTAAAATCTCTGCATATTACTGTATGCAAAGTATATCTCACTAAAACTGAATTAAAAAGGAAATTCATGGAACTAAACTTGACATTCAGAAATAAAATTCCCAATTATTAAATAAGCTAAAGTTTTAAGTGTATTTTATTTCTACCATTCTGCTTGTAGTTATCAGAGAAAGTATCTCTAATCAGGAAAAGATTCAGGTTTTGGGGGGTCTGAAATGTCTGTAATTTTGAAGGCCCATTGGGATTAAGAAAACACAAATTTACAAATACAAATTAGGTATGAATGAGAATATTTATTTAAAATGATAATATAACCAAACGAAATTATAAAACTTTTAGAATCTGACAATACCACAAACATCACAAATCCAGTGTTTTTATTCATTTATTGCTTGACCATCCTCTGTAATATTTTCCCCTATATTTTTGGCTGCATACGATTTGATCATCTGTTTATATGACAATGATTTTGCAGTATCACTTTCATAGAGATAAGCGAAAGACAATTTACTCTTCTAGCATGGTTGATGTAATTTTTTTATGGTTGGTTATTGGGATGTGTGAAAGGTGCAACTTCATCTGCAGAAACTTGTTTGTGGTTGTGCTAGTTTCATGCCCTGGAAATAGTCTTTCATGTGATTCCCATAAAAAACGTATGGTATATTTGTAGCTGGATAAACTGCCTTATTGAACATATTCCTCATAAAAGAGTCCTTTTATTATGGCTAGGCACATGTGAGAACCAAATCCTGAGCTTGTAATTTTACATGTCTAACAGCTGCAAGAATTCTCTGTGGATTAGCGTCTATTTCCATACATTCCAAACCTTGTTCTTCTACCACCACCACATAATTCTGGTGCTGGACACACACCCTTATCGCAACAAGATCATCAGCCCACACTTTCACGTCATGATGCTACAGGAATTGGCTCCTTGGGTAATAGCAGTGCTCTTGGAAGCCCTCTCTGCCCCAGGACACCTAGCAGTAACATAACTCTATGGAAATGACAGCAAATCACATAAACATATTCTGTAAACCCTAAAATAAATGTATCCCCAGGCTGATTTCACCTTAGTCAGATCTAAGTAATGCCCAAGGCCATCCAGTAGCAGTCAACCTGAGGACGCATGTGACCAAGGAAAAGTTGAAGAAAGAATAGCAACCCTAACTGACTGTAGTTAAAATAAAGATTGTACTTTTGGGCCAGGCGCGGTGGCTCACGCCTGTAATCCCAGCACTTTGGGAGAGCAAGGTGGCCAGATCACCTGAGGTCGGGGGTTCGAGATGAGCCTGACCAACATGGAGAAACCCTGTCTCTACTAAAAATACAAAATTAGCCAGGCGTGGCGGTGCATGCCTGTAATCCTAGCTACCCAAGAGGCTGAGGCAGGAAAACTGCTTGAACCCAGGAGGCAGAGGTTGCAGTGAGCTGAGATCGCACCACTGCACTCATGCCTGGGCAACAAGAGTGAAACTCTGTCTCAGAAATAAATAAGTAAATAAATAAAAATAAAATAAATATTGTACTTTTGCAAATTTTACAGAAACACATGGCTGCTAGAACTCTTCCTGGGAACTTGGAAAGGGCCTGTGCAAGTGTGTGGTCCTGAAGATTAGTTTTCATTAAATCTGTTTCTGTCTCTAATTCTTTTGTGTGGACACTTCTTGAGAGCCTGCTACTCTTGTTCTAATTATGCAGAAACCTCAGCTGTTTCCTTTTCTTCCAAAAAAAATCAGGCTTTTGTGTTTGATTTGTGTTTGATGAGGGAGTTGTCCAGTTCCTACAAAAGATGAATGAGCAGGCCTTCAAACACTTTCCAAATCCTAAATTATACTGCAGTTCTTCATTCAGAGGATGCAAAAGGAAGGAAGCCCAAATAGGAACTCAACGCTAGCAAATGCACTAACTTGAACCACAGCGCATTTATCCAAAACAGAATTTTGGAGGAGTTGGATCTCAAAGATTTTGTTCAATATCTCCCATTACAACGAAAATTAAAAAGGAGAAACAACTAAACGGAAACTTTAAAGGCATATAGAGAGGGATATAAGGATAGAATCTGGAAAAATTCAGTCTTTCTGCAAAATACCTGTATGGAACACTGAAGTCAGTTATTTCTGCGAGAATAAGTTGATTTATATCCTCATGGAAAGAGAATTTAGGCCCTCTGGCCACCTCAAATCCTTTCTGGAGCAAGATATAAGGGATACGGCCAGGCGCAGTGGCTCACGCCTGTAATCCCAGCCCTCTGGGAGGCCGATGTGGGCATATCACTTGAGGCCAGGAGTTTGAGACCAGCCTAGTCAACATGGCAAAACCCCGTCTCTACTAAAAATACAAAAACTAGCCAGACGTGGTGATATGCACCTGTAATCCCAGCTACTCGGGAGGCTGAGATGGGAGAACTGCTTGAACCCAGGTGGTGGAGATTGCAGTAAGCCAAGATCGCACCACTGCACTCCAGCCTAGGTGACAGAGTAAGACACCATCTCAAATATATATATATATGATATGTGCATAAATTAATAAATTCATACACATATAACAATCTGAAAGCCTCCCTCAGTTCCACTCAATGCTACTCTGGAGGCAGTGTGATACAATGCTAAGTGCACAAACAAGATTCAGCAGACCTGGGTTCTGGTCTCTGCTCTGCCACTCACTACCTTTGTGACCTTCGGTATGTTAGTTAACCTTTCTAAGCCTCAGTTTCTCATTTGTAAAACATTAATGGTACCTACTTCATCAGGCTGTTGTGATGATTACATGAGATAATATGTGGAAATCGTGTAGAATAATGTGTCACACAGTGAATATTCAGTATATGTGAACTATTGTGGTGGTTGTTATTATACGGCTTAGAATCCTTGCTCTGCAGCTTACTAGCTAGGAAACCTTAGGAAAATTATGTAACTTTTCCAAGCCTCATTTTCCTCACCAATAATATGCACCTCTATTTTACAGGATTTCTGTTACAATTGGAGATAATACATCTATGTTTAATGTATTTGAGACATTTAGAAATGGAAATTTCTACTTGCAAGTGGAAAGTTCAGTAAGAAATAATGATGTGTTAGAAAATAATTTCCGAATCACACTGACCTTGATTAAATAGGACATCATTTAAGATAGAAAATTAGCTGTGAAACAAAAGAAACTATCATCACAGTAAACAGGCAACCTACAGAAGGGGAGAAAAATTTTGCAATCTATCCATCTGACAGAGGGCTAATATCCAGAAGCTACAAATAACTTAAACAAATGTACAAGAAAAAAAAAACCATCAAAAAGTGGGCAAAGGATATGAACAGACACTTCTCAAAAGAAGACATTTATGCAGCCAACAAACATATGAAAAAAAGCTCATCATCACTGGTCATTAGAGAAATGCAAATCAAAATCACAGTGAGGTACCATTTCACACCAGTTAGAATGGCGATCATTAAAAAGTCAGGAAACAACAGGTGCTGGAGAGGATGTGGAGAAGTAGGAATGCTTTTACACCGTTGGTGGGAGTGTAAATTAATTCAACCATTGTGGAAGACAGTGTGGCAATTCCTCAAGGATCTAGAACCAGAAATACCATTTGACCCTGCAATCCCATTACTGGGTATATACCCAAAGGATTATAAATCATTCTGCTATAAAGACACATGCACACGTATGTTTATTGCAGCACTGTTCACAATGGCAAAGACTTGGAACCAACCCAAATGCCCATCAATGATAGACTAGATTAAGAAAATGTGGCACATATACACTATAGAATACTACGCAGCCATAAAAAGGATGAATTCATGTCCTTTGCAGGGACATGGATGAAGCAGGAAATCATTTGCAGCAAACTAACACAGGAACAGAAAACCAAACACCACATGTTCTCACTCATAAGTGGGAGTTGAACAATGAGAACACATAGATACAGGGAGGGGAACATCACACACTGGGGCCTGTTGTGGAGTGAGGGGCTAGGGGAGGGATAGCATTAGGAGAAATACCTAATGTAGATGACGGGTTGATGGGTGCAGCAAATCACCATGGCACTACCTATGTAACAAACCTGCACATTCTGCACATGTATCCCAGAACTTAAAGTATATATATAATATATATATATATTTATATATTATATATATATATTTATATATTTTATATATATATATAATGCTAGGTAGCAACAAAAGAAAAACAAAGTTATGTAAAACATGAGACTTGAAAGAAAAAAAAAAGAAAATTAGCTATGAAATGTAATCTTGGACTGTCCAACGAATGGAGCTAAGTATACAGATGTTAGTGGCTGCATCCAGTTGAAGCTGTTTGACATGGGAGAAATGTAGGGTATAAGAGGACACACTTTTTTTTTTTTTTGAGATAGAGTCTCGCTGTCTCCCAGGTTGGAGTGCATGGCATGATCTAGGCTCGCTGCAAGCTCCGTCTCCTGGGATCAAGAGATTCTCCTGCCTCAGCCTCCTGAGTAGCTGGGACTACAGGCTCCCATCACCACACCTGGCTAATTTTTGTATTTTTAGTAGAGATGGGGATTTACCATATTGGCCAGGCTGGTCTCGAACTCCTGACCTTGTGATCCACCCACCTCAGCGTCCCAAAGTGCTGGGATTACAGGTGTGAGCCATGGCGCCCGGCCAATAGGATATACATTCTTTAAAGATATATGTGGTAACCAGCCTCCAAAACAGTCCCCAAATGCTTCTTGCCTCCTGGTATTTACCTTTGGGTAACTGTATCAAGAGTGGGCTAAGAGAATATGGAAGAAGTATATCACTTTGTATACTGACTGATAATTCACAAAGTCTGTGAATTTTAAAATGTATAATTTGCTGATTTTTAGTATGTTCACCAAATTGTGCAATCATCACCACAATCTAGTTCCAAAATATTTTCATCATCCCCAAAAGAAACACTGTACCCATTAATAGTCACTTCCCATTTATCCCTCTCTCCCACACACTGGCAACCACTAATCTACTTTCCATCTCTATGGATTTATGGATTGTAGATTTATGGAAAAGTCATAACTAGTTAATTGAGGACCTTTCATATAAATGAAATCATACAATAAGTAGCCTTATATATCTGGCTTTTTTCATTTAGTGTAATCCATGGTGTAGCGTGTATAAATACTTCATTCCTCTTTATGGCTGAATAATATTCCACTTTATGATTATACTACATTTTGTTTAACCATTCATTAGTTAATGGACATACGGGTTTTTTATACCTTTTGACTGTTATGAATAGTGCTGCCATGAACTTATTTTTATTCTTTGTTGTTCATCTACATTAATATTTAGGATTATGGATTTTCTAGATCTGATACTCTCCAGCTTTATTGTATTATGATCAGAAGCTGTGATACTGCATTTTTTTTTTTTACTTTGGATTGATATTTTATTTGTAGCTTAGTACCTAATCAATTTTGGAAACTAATCATGGGCACTTAAAAACAAGATGTATGCTTGGCTTTCAGGTGTGGAATTTTATATATCTCTATTAGATATACATATATATGTATTAATTACCTTAGCAAAGGTAGGTAGTAGTGAGTGTAAATATGCCAATTTCCACATCTTCTATAATAAAGAGTTGACATAGTTCAAAAGTGACATAGTTCATAAATCAATATGAGAAATATTAGTCTATTATTTAAAGATATGACAATAATATCGGGTAGCCAAACCTGGGGTGAAGGAAGGATAGGGAGGTGAGGTGTAGAATTATACTTATTTCCTCATTTTTCAAAGTGGGAATTCAATATAAACCCAATTATAAGGTAAAAAATGATTTAGTATATTGTGTCAATAACCAAAATATGTGAAATAATTTTGCCATTATAAGAAAACAATACTCACATTGGATCAGAAAGTAAAATCACTTATAAAGAACACACCTAAAACAAAGTTACTCATAAAGTTGAAAAATAAGAGGACAGGATGATTCATACATGGCAAATTAAATAAAGAGAATGCAGAGACTTTAATCTCAGGCAATGGGAAATGGAAGACAAAGGACATTAAATGAGGCAAACATGCCATTCCACATTGACAACTCAGCAGTCATGACCACTTACACCCCAAATAAACCATCAAAACAAACAAAGAAAATATTTAATTGCACTTTTTGAATTGTCTTCTTAGTGGGTTCTCTAGGGATTACAATAGGCATCTTAATTTATCACAATCTACTTTATGCTAATGCTCATAATTCTGGTAAAACACAGAAACTTTACTGCACTACAGCTCTATTTTCTTCTCCATACTTACATTTTTAGATGCTATTTATAGACTTATATTGAATATATTTATATTTTATATATTGATATAATTTATTACATATACAGATATGGCATATATATGTGCTATTACATCTATGTATGTTATAAAACCAACAATAAAGTGTTATAATTATTGCTTTAAACAATCTATATCTTTTAAATAAGAGAAGAAAAGAAAAATGTACACATTTGTCCACAAATTTACCATTTTCAATGTTTTTTAATCCTTCCTGTGGATTTGCATTCCAGTCTGTTCTTGTAAAACAGGTTTGATATCAATTGCATTCCTGTCTGTTCTTGTAAAGCATGTTTGATATCAATTCTCTCAGGCTCTGTTTATCTGTTTATCACTTTATTTTATTTTCATTGTTAAAGGACAGTTTTTGGAACCCTTGCTTGCCACATTCTTCTGTTAGCACTTTGAATATGTCATTCCACTGCCTGCGAATTTCCATTGTTCATGATGAGGGGTCAGCTGCTAATCACATTATTGCTTCCCCTGTACATTTGTACAGTTATTTTTCTCTTGCTGTTTTCATGATTTTCTCATTGTCTTGGTTTGACTATGACATGCTTAGTTGTTAATATCTTGTGTTCATCCTACCTGGTGTTTGTTTAGCTTCCCAAATTTGGGAAAATGTTGTCACTATTTCTTCAAATATTTATTTACCATTTTATTTTCCTATCTCTTTTCTGGGATATCCATTACACACATATTGATATCAGAGAGAATGACAGAGGGCAGGGGGTGGGGTAGAGAGAGAGAGACAGAGACAGACAGACAGACAGACAGGGTTGACACTTCAATCTACAGGTCTCCTCTACCCTGACACACTGATTCTTGCTGATGTGACAGGCCCACTTATTTCCTTTTTCATCCCGATCTCCTTAGCCACTTGGTGTTAAGTAGTAATCAGGAAGTCCCTGAAGCTAGACAACACACCTCTATTTTGTGTTTTCAAAAAACTGTCACAGAGTTTGTTCTGTGTGTCAGTTACTTACACGACTCAATGCCCCACTGGCTCTGTGGGAGGCCATCACAGAGAACGACCTCACTCAGCAGCCCCCCACTTTAATTTGCTCAGCACTCAGCTACTTTCCCTACACATTATGATTTCAAGTAATAGGTGTTTTCAAGATTAATTAAAGATGTATTTTATTTCGGAGAGAAAGCAGTCTTCTTAAACAGAAAGTTCTTATTGGCTCATTTTTTCACCTCTTTGATCAGCAAATATATATCCAATCCCAGCAAAGTATTTGTCATTGTGCAAGATGCTGAGGATATCAAATATGAAAAAGACCCCACATTTCTGTCTCTAATCTCAGTCCTTAGATGGGTCACTTTTAAAACTATGTTAAGAGTACATTGTGTGGTAATTATTAAATAACTCCTTAAGAGTGATCTCTCAAAGCCATAGCTACATATTACAGTGGCACAAAGTAGTTTCTGGAAATAAATAAAAATAATTTATAATACTTATGTGGCACTTGTAGTGTACCATTTTAATAAGTTCCTTATCAGGCACTCAGATAAAATAAGCATGCTTTCTAGAAGGTACCAGAATCTACCAATCCACTTGAAGTTCAAGTACCAATCTACTTGAAATACATGGTCAGGCGTGGTAGCTCATGCCTGTAATCCTAACACTTTGGGAAAACGAGGCAGGTGGATCACCTGAGGTCAGAAGCTCAAGACCAGCCTGGCCAATGTGGTGAAACCCCATCTCTACTAAAAATACAAATATTAGCCAGGCATGATGACGAGCACCTGTAACCCCAGCTACCTGGGAGGCTGAGGCAGAAGAATCACTTGAATCTGGGAGGCAGAGGTTGCAGTGAGCCAAGATCGCACCCACTGCACTCCAGCCTAGGTGACAAGAGCAAAATTCCATCTCAGACAAAAACAAAAACAAGTACGTGACTTAAAAAAAAAAAAAAAAAAGCATCTTGTAGTTCAAATAAACCTTGCAGCTGGTAAGTCCTTCTACCAGACAGGCCCATGTACAAAAAATGGCTTCTTTTTATCTTAATATTGCCAACTGAAATGTGTCATGGAGAGAATTTCTCCTTACCCACAGAATTTAAGATTGTAGAAGACTTGGCCTGACACTGTAAAAGAAGGCAGACTGTCCTCAGATCTGCAGATATATTATTTAGAATTTACTTAAAAGAGCTGGAAAATACCTTCCTTTAGCGAGAAGATTCCAAAGGCCTATGTAATCCTATTTTTTCTGAATATTGACATCAGCAATGTAATACTAATGTCCTTTAAGTGTCAAAAACATCATGCAAACATTTCCGGATATCAAAACTAGATGATATTAGATTTGGCTTTTGGATACCATGCCAGCATTTAGATCACGTCAATTCAAATTCAACCCTGAATCTGACTCTATGCATTTCATAAAATTGCCTTGCCTGAGTATAAACAGAACAGTGGGTAGCAGTAAAATTTCCACAACATTTTTCCTCTTTTTGTTCCATTTACAGTGAGAAGCTGTTTGTTTGTTTTTTTCTGCAGACACACATTTATAAATGTTCTGCTCTGCATGGAAAGTTAACACTACCAGAGTGAGTTTTATTTTAAACATGCAAGGAGATGTTTTTGTATGTACAGAAAGGGAACTAATAACTACATCAAGGAGGAAAATGGGGTATATAGGTCCTGACAGAGTGTGAGCACAGTGACTGCACTGAACTTATAAGGGCTCTTGCTAGCTAAGGATAAAATCTCATTATCTCCAGTTATGGGTGATAACATTTGGAAGAACACTGTTTCCAGTTAAAAGTATCCTAGTTATCTGCTCTGGAGTAATCCAAGATCCACTGAAACCAAGGCTGCTTCCCATACCCGGCTGTCATGTGTACCACTGTTGTTCTTATATTAATAATATGAGACTTCAACTCTTGGACTTCATTTCCTCCTGACAACAGCCACCATGAGTTGTTTAGGAGGAGATGACAATTTAAAGCAAAATTTTCTAAGTAACTGAAATAAATCTAGTCTCAGGTATTATGCCTAGAACACCACGAACAAACATGTCCTGATCCAGCTAGGCTGGGTCATGGGTCCAGATCTAGCAACTCGATCCATTTTCCAAGACGGCAGCAATCTGTGTCAAATTAAGAACTTGTTTCCCTTCCTAATTCCTTTGGCTGTGAACTGACTTAGAATTGAAAACGTATTATTTTAGCTAAAATTTATGAATTATTTATTTGCCTCAGCTTTCTTTCTTAAGATTTCCTTGTATGTTTAAGTATAACTACAATGTAGAGTTAACCCAATTATATCAGAATGGTAAATTCTTTTCCCCACAAAAAGAACCCTCCAGATTTATGGATGTCTTGCTTTGACTTACATCCATCCATGTTGCAACAGAGCTTAGCCACTTTTTTCTTTGCCTTTCCTTGGTTCCTCCTGCATTTTGAGGGTGGTAAGGAAGTATAAACATTAAAATATGTATTTGATTTACTGCCTGATCCGCTTTCTCTGACAATAGAAACAGGCCATATCCAATAAGAAATTAAATCATTCAAATATGTCTTTGTAGCTAGAAATTAATTCACTCTTTTATAAGAATTTGAAGCTATGTATTTAGAAAATACATATAGTCATTACTTTAGGAAATTGAATAAAATCCACTAGAAATTTGAGGAAGGGATCCAAGACATTTTCACAACTGTCTTCCCAGGATTCTTCACAGTTGAATACAAAATAAGACATGAGAGATCATAAGTCTTGAGAAATGTATTTCATATTTAGGGCAAACAGATGTTTCCCAGCTGATTTATAATCTCTTCTTTTCTCAAAAGCAGCAAAAAGCACCATTATAAAATGTAAAATGGAGAAGAATGGTCTGAAGGGCCACCATGCAACCATATGGCACAGGATCTAGATTATGCACTACAGTGGTTCTGAAATGCGGCCCTTGGGCCAGCAGCCTCAGCATCACCTGCAAACTGGTTAGAGATGCAAATTCTCATGTCCTTCCTCAGACCAACTACATCAGAAACTGAGGATGGGGCCCAGCAGTCCCTGTCCTAACAAGTTCTCCAGGTGACCCTGATGCACACTCAAGCTTGGTACCACTGCTCTGTGATTTTTTTGTTCTGAATCTGAGGCCTGCTATTGTTAATCTGCCATACTTAAAAAGAAAGGAGTTGGAAAGTCATTTTCAACTAAAAAACATTTCAAACAGAGGAAATAGAAAAAATAAAGGACTGAAGGCCAATGCCTTGACTGCAGAAGCAGCTAATGCATTTTATTTTTAGACCTCATCAGTTATTTATTTCTTTTCTTTCAATCCCAATATCTTAGAATTAGGCTTTATTGTAGTATCAGAAAGGGCAAACAGTCACCCACAATGCACTAGAACAACTCACAAGCCAGCATCTCATATGACTGGCTGGTACCCACGCCATATAAAGCTTTAAATGTATCTCCCCAACAGGGGAGATAGTAGAGAATACAAACACATGGAGCAACTACTGTCTCAGAATTTAATTATGGTTAATAAAGAATACAAATGAAATATATAATATGAAGGTATCAGGGAAGGACCCAGTAGAAAGAATTCACTCCAGATGATTCAAATAAAGAGACCTTAGTGAAGGGAAGAT
>NW_012114955.1:3315417-3342753 GCF_000951035.1 Colobus angolensis palliatus | reverse complement strand
ATCAGGGAAGGACCCAGTAGAAAGAATTCACTCCAGATGATTCAAATAAAGAGACCTTAGTGAAGGGAAGATTTTAGAGGTGTGGGCAGGATTAAGGAAGCAAACAAAGTAGGCTCAGAGACCCAGAGACTGGTGAAAGTGCAGTCACCAGCATCCCTTGGACGGAAGCGACAAGGAGAGAGAATAGTGTCATTGGCAAAGAAGGTGGCCCAGTGAGAGCTGTCTTCATGGAAGGATCCAGTTACTGCCCAAGATAGAACTCCAAAGCATGAAGCTAGGATGTTAGATATATTGTAACTTACCTCTCCTGCCCTCCAATCTCCTGCCTTCCACCTGCCAAACAAAACCAGGAGCTAACGGCAAGGGAGCCCGGGTGATACAACCCACACTGGCCTAACTCCCAGGGTATGGAGCCAAGCAGAGAAGAATGAGACTACCTGGGAGGGGTGGAGTACTAGAGAGTAACAAGGATTACTGACAAATAGGACTTAGAGGCTTTGACTCTCATTTAACTCTACTTTTTTGGGAACAGGTACATGCATCATTTCTCTTTTATGATAGGCAGCTTTAATGTTGAACTCCAATTTTTAAAATGTCTTTAAATAAATATTTACTATTTCAATGTTGTATTAACCCTAGTGATGTCAGCAACTACGACCAAATCAATAACCATAATTATCAGAGACTTTTAGAACTTTTGATTCAGAAATGGCATTGGGACAATTTGTATAGTTAAATAGCTTTTAAAATATTGTTTATATCCCACAAGAACAACTCATAAAAGATATTAGCATATTTTAATTAACATGTTTTAGTAGCAAAATTATATTTAAATGACATTTTGTTATCCTCCTAATAGCTTTACAAGTAATTTTCAGACACATTTGAATCCCTGCCCAGAGGGTTTTATTAACATAAAACAACCAAATAATTTAGCAACATTTATAAAAAGTTTTGTGTAACCATCCAAATTTCTAAAGCTCTGATTTGGGCTTCTGTGGTGCATGTATAATCAGTACACAGGAGGAACACAAAGTCGCCTTTCTAAAACTGTCTCTACTTCATAGAGAGACACCAACAAGAAGACCTCTACGTGCAGGGCAGACCAGTGGCTTGCTGCTGCTGGCTTACACTGGCCTTGAGAGTGGATTCTGCGCATCTCTTCCCCACTCCATGTTTAGTGACTTCACATGGATAGTTTGAAATCTGCCACAAGGGGAGTACTGACACCATGGAAACTGACAAAAGCTACAAATAGGAGTTTATTATCTGTGAAAATACAGAGGCCCACTAGGCATGCAGGCTTCTCCCTGGGACCTGTAACATATTTTTTGGCTGTCTAGGATTTGCTGGGGACAGCCCTTGTCTCTATGATTCCTGTGGACTTTGCTACTGAAATCAACTCTTTTTCTGGGGCTGATAACACTGGAAGTTTCCATGTTGCATGTACAGTTAGTATCTGCATTGAGGTAGGGGAGACACCTCTACCTGGGGCCCTTAGTGCCACTGTGGCCCAGGCCTTCCAACTGTCCATCTCAGGAAGAGGTGGTCTCTTCAAAGACACTGCCTCACCTCCAGCCTATCCAAGGGTAGCAGCTTAGCCAATCCTTAGACATTTCCCCCTGAGCCAGCATCCTCCTCCTTCTGCTGTTCTCAGGCCCACCTTCTGTTTTGCCAGTTTGTCCTATTTCTCCGGTCTCTGCAAGTGCTCCTTGCTGCTTGGCAAGGTCTCTCCCAGGTCCTGCTGTCTAACATCCAGATTCTCAGACATTTTAATAATATGTAATTTTTCTTTAATACCATCCCTTTACCTCACACCCCACTTACACTCAAGGAAGGAGAGGAAGAACAATTCAGCCCCGTTCCACCACTTTCTCTGTTCAGAAGGCACATGAACTGTGGCCACAAGCCAATGCCCCACATTAGCCTAACCACAGTTTTCCCCCCATACTTGAAATCATGACAAGGTCTTAGCAGAATGCCAGATGTTTTTGCCCCAGGTTACAAAGGCCATTATTTCCTAAATAAAATTGAGCCTGAAACCAAAAATTCTTTTTAACTCTTTAGTGACATTTTATTTATGCCATTAAAAAAATTTAGTGTCTGTGTGAGCTCTGGAGCCACCTGATAATGATGAAGTTTCCATTTAACATCTTCCTTCTCCCATTTAGCCCATATATTATACTGAATTACCAGGTTCAGAGAGCAGACAGACAGAAGTTTAAATAAGAAATTACTTTCTGATTGCTGGTAAGATGTCCAAATAGGAACAGCTCCAGTTTGCAGCTCCCAGCGAGACTGACACAGAAGGTGGGTGATTTCTCAATTTCCAACTCAGGTACCCGGTTTATCTTATTGGGACTAATTAGACAGTGGGTGCAGCCCACTGAGGACAAGCTGAAGCAGGGTGGGGCGTCACCTCACCTGGGAAGTGCAAGGGGTCAGGGAACTCCCTCCCCTAGCCAAGGGAAGCCGTGAGGGACTGTGCTATGAGGAACAGTGCACTCCGGACAAGATACTGTGCTTTTCCCATGGTCTTCACAACCCGCAGAACAGGAGACTCCCTCCGGTGCCTACACCACCAGGGCTCTGGGTTTCAAGCACAAAACTGGGCGGCCATTTGGGCAGACACCTAGCTAGCTGCAGGAGTTTTTTTTCATACCCCAGTGGCACCTGGAACGCCAGCGAGACAGAACCATTCACTCCCCTGGAAAGGGGGCTGAAGCCAGGGAGCCAAGAGGTCTGGCTTGGTGGGTCCCACCCCCACGGAGCCCAGTAAGCTAAGATCCACTGGCTTGAAATTCTCACTGCCAGCACAGCAGTCTGAGGTTGACCTGGGATGCTCGAACTTGGTAGGGGGAGGGGCATCCGCCATTGCTGAGGCTTGAGTAGGTGGTTTTACCTTCACAGTGTAAACAAAGCCACAGGAAGTTTGAAAAGGGCAGAGTGCACCACAGCTCAGCAAGGCCACTGTGGCCAGACTGCCTTTCTAGATTCCTCCTCTCTGGGCAGGCATCTCTGAAAAAAAGGCAGCAGCCCCAGTCAGGGGCTTACAGATACAACCCCCATCTCCCTGGGACAGAGACCCAGGGGAAGGGGCAGCTGTGGGCACAGCTTCAGCAGACTTAAACATCCCTGCCTGACGGCTCTGAAGAGAGCAGCGGATCTCCCAGCACAGAGTTTGAGCTCTGCTAAAGGTCAGACTGCCTCCTCAAGTGGGTATCTGATCCCCATGTCTCCTGACTGGGAGACTCCTCTCAGTAGGGGCCGATAGACACCTCATACAAGAGAGCTCTGGCTGGCATCTGATGGGTGCCCCTCTGGGACGAAGCTTCCAGAGGAAGGAACAGGCAGCAATCTTTGCTGTTCTGCAGGTGATACCCAGGCAAACAGGGTCTGGAGTGGACCTCCAGCAAACTCCAGCAGACCTGCAGCAGAGGGGCCTGACTGTTAGAAGGAAAACTAACAAACAGAAAGGAATAGCATCAACCTCAACAAAAAGGATGTCCACACAGAAACTCCATCTGAAGGTCACCAACGTCAAAGACCAAAGGTAGATAAATCCACGAAGATGGGGAGAAACCAGTGCAAAAAGGCTGAAAATTCCAAAAGCCAGAATGCCTCTTCTCTTCCAAAGGATCACAACTCCTCGCCAGCAAGGGAACCAAAGTAGATGGAGAAAGAGTTTGACGAATTAACAGAAGTAGGCTTCAGATGGTGGATAATAACAAACTCCTCCGAGCTAAAGGAATATGTTCTAACCCAATGCAAGGAAGCTAACAATCTTGAAAAAAGGTTAGAGGAATTCCTAACTAGCATAACCAGTTTAGAGAACATAAATGACCTGATGGAGCTGAAAAACACAGCACAAGAACTTTGTGAAGCATATACAAGTATCAATAGCCGAATCAATCAAGTGGAAGAAAGGATATCAGAGATTGAAGATCAACTTAATGAAATAAAGCGAGAAGGCGAGATTAGAGAAAAAAGAATGAAAAAGGAACGAACTAAGTCTCGAAGAAATATGAGACTATGTGAAAAGACCAAATCTACGTTTGATTGGTGTACCTGCAAGTGGCAGGGAGAATGGAACCAAGTTGGAAAACATTCTTCAGGATATTATCCAGGAGAACTTCCCCAACCTAGCAAGACAGGCCAACATTCAAATTCAGGAAATAGAGAGGACACCACAAAGATTCTCCTCAAGAAGAGCAACCCCAAGACACGTAATCGTCAGATTCACCAAGGTTGAAATGAAGGAAAAAATGTTAAGGGCAGCCAGAGAGAAAGGTCAGGTTACCCACAAAGGGAAGCCCATCAGACTAACAGCAGATCTCTCTGCAGAAATCCTACAAGCCAGAAGAGAGTGGGAACCAATATTCAACATTCTTAAAGAAAACAATTTTATTTTCTTTTTTTCTTTTTTGAGATGCCTCAGTCTCACAAGTAGCTGGGATTACAGGCACACACCATCATGCCCAGCTAATTTTTTTTGTATTTTTATAGAGACGGGGTTTTGCCATGTTGGCCAGGTTGGTCTCGAACTCATGGCGTCAAGTGATCCGCCTGCCTCAGCCTCCCAAAGTGCTAGGATTACAGGCATGAGCCACTGCGCCCAGCCAAAGAAAACAATTTTCAACCCAGATTTTCATATCCAGCCAAATTAACCTTCACAAGCGAAGGAGAAATAAAATCCTTTACAGACAAGCAAATGCTGAGAGATTTTGTCAGCACCAAGCCTGCCTTCCAAGAGCTCGTGAAGGAAGCACTAAACCTGGAAAGGAACAACCTGTACCAGCAACTGCAAAAGCATACCAAATGGTAAAGACCATCGACACTATGAAGAAACTGCATCAACTAACAGGCGAAATAGCCAGCTAGCATCATAATGACACAATCAAATTCACACATAACAATATTAACCTTAAGTGTAAAAAGGCTAAATGCCCCAATTAAAAGACACAGTGATAAACTGGATAGAGTCAAGACCCATCAGCGTGCTGTATTCAGGAGATGCATCTCATGTGCAAAGACGCACATAGGCTCAAAATAAAGGGATGGAGGAATATTTACCAAGCAAATGGAAAGCAAAAAAAGCAGGGGTTGCAATCCTGGTCTCTGATAAAACAGACTTTAAACCAACAAAGATCAAAAGAGACAAAGAAGGGCATTACATAATGGTAAAGGGATCAATACAACAAGAAGAGGTAACTATCCTAAATATATATGCACCCAATACAGGAGGATCCAGATTCATAAAGTTCTTAGAGACCTACAAACAGACTTAGACTCCCACACAATAATAGTGGGAGAATTTAACACCCCACTGCCAATATTAAACAGAGCAATGAGACAGAAAATTAACAAGGATATTCAGGACTTGAACTCAGCTCTGGACCAAGTGGACCTAATAGACATCTACAGAACTCTACACCCCAAATCAACAGAATGTACATTCTTCTTAGCACCACATCGCATTTATTCTAAAAGTAACTACATAATTGGAAGTAAAACACTCCTCAGCAAATGCAAAAGAATGGAAATCATAACAGTCTCTCAGATCACAGTGCAATCAAATTAGAACTCAGGCTTAAGAAACGCACTCAAAATCACACAATTACATGGAAGCTGAACAACCTGCTCCTGAATGACTACTGGGTAAATAACGAAATTAAGGCAGAAATAAATCAGTTATTTGAAACCAATGAGAACAAAGACACAATGTACCAGAATCTCTGGGACATATTTAAAGCAGTGTTGAGAGGGAAATTTAATGCACTAAATGCCCACAACAGAAAGCAGGAAAGATCTATAACTGACACCCTAATATCAAAATTAAAGGAACTAGAGAAGCAAGAGCAAAGAAATTGAAAAGCTAGCAGAAGACAAGAAATAGTTACTAAGATCAGAGCAGAACTGAAGGAGACAGAGACATGAAAAACCCTTCAAACAATCCATGAATCCAGGAGCTGATTTTTTGAAAAGATCAACAAAATAGACCACTAGTCAGACTAATAAAGAAGAAAAGAGCAAAGAATCAAATAGATGCAATAAAAAGTGATAAACGGGATATCACCACTAATCCCACAGAAATACAAACTACCATAACAGAATACTATAAACACCTCTACACAAATAAACTAGAAAATCTAGAAGAAATGGATAAATTCCTGGACACATACACCCTCCCAAGTTTTCCTTCCCAAATGAGGAAGAAGTTGAATCCCTGAATAGACCAATAACAAGTTCTGAAATCGAGGCAGTAATTAATAGCCTACAAACCAAAAAAAGTCCAAGACCAGACAAATCCACAGCCAAATTCTACCAGAGGTACAAAGAGGAGCTCTTGGCAAATCCTTCTGACACTACTCCAAACAATAGAAAAAGAGGGACTTCTCCCTAACTCATTTTATGAGGCCAGCATCATCCTGATACCAAAACCTGGCAGAAACACAACAAAAAAAGAAAATTTCAGGCCAATATCCCGGATGAACATCGAAGTGAAAATCATCAATAAAATATTGGAAAACTGAATCCAGCAGCACATCAAAAAGCTTATCCACCACCATCAAGTTGGCTTCATTCCTGGGATGCAAGGCTGGTTCAACATATGCAAATCAATAAACGTAATCCATCACATAAACAGAACCAATGACAAAAACCACATAATTATCTCAATAGATGCAGAAAAGACCTTCAACAAAATTCAACACCCCTTCATGCTAAAAACTCTCAAAAAACTAGGTGTTGATGGAATGTATCTCAAAATAATAAGAGCTATTTATGACAAACCCACAGCTAATATCATACTGAATGGGCAAAAACTGGAAGCATTCCCTTTGAAAACTGGCACAAGACAAGGATGTCCTCTCTCAGCCCTCCCATTCAACAGAGTATTGGAAGTTCTGGCCAGGACAATCAGGCAAGAGAAAGAAATAAAGGGTATTCAAATAGAATAAAAACGGTATTCAAGTACTGTCAAATTTATTAAGAGTAATTGTCTCTGTTTGCACATGACATGACTGTATATTTAGAAAACCCCATCATCTCAGCCCAAAATCTCCTTAAGCTTATCAGCAACTTCAGCAAAGTCTCAGAATACAAAATCAGTGTGCAAAAATCACAAGCATTCCTATATATCAGTAACAGACAGAGAACCAAATCATGAGTGAACTCCCATTCACAATTGCTACTAAGAGAATAAAATACCTAGGAATACAACTTACAAGGGATGGGAAGGACCTCTTCAAGGAGAACTACAAACCACTGCTCAATGCAATAAGAGAAGACACAAATAAATGGATAAACATTCCATGCTCATGGATAGGAAGAATCAGTATTGTGAAAATGGCCATACTGCCCAAAGTAATTTATAGATTTATAGATCCCCATCAAGATACCATTTATAGATCCATTTATAGATACCATTTATAGATCCCCATCAAGATACCATTGACTTCCTTCACAGAATTGGAAAAAACTACTTTAAATTTCATATGGAACCAAAAAGGAGCCTGCATAGCCAAGAAAATCCTAAGCAAAAAGAACAATGCTGGAGGCATCACCCTACCTGACTTCAAACTATACTACAAGGCTACAGTAACCAAAACAGCATGATACTGGTACCAAAACAGATATATAGACTAATGGAATGAACAGAGCCCTCAGAAATAACACCACACATCTACAACCATCTGATCTTTGACAAACTTGACAAAAACAAGCAATGGGGACAGGATTCCCTATTTAATAAATGGTGTTGGGAAAACTGGATAGCCATATGCAGAAAACTGAGACTAGACCCCTTCATTACACCTTACACAAAAATTAACTCAAAATGGATTTAAAACATAAACGTAAGACCTAAAACCATAAAAAACCCTAGAAGAAAACCTAGGCAATACCATTCAGGATAATACTATTCATGGGCAAAGACTTCATGACTAAAATACCAAAAGCAATGGCAACAAAAGCCAAAATTGACAAATGGGATCTAATTAAACTAAAGAGCTTCTGCACAGCAAAAGAAACTATCATCAGAGTGAACAGGCAACCTACAGAATGGGAGAAAATTTTTGCAGTCTACCCATCTGTCAAAGGGCTAATATCCAGAATCTACAAAGAACTTAAACAAATTTACAAGGAAAAAACAAACAAGCTCATCAGAAAGTGGGCGAAGGATATGAACAGACACTTCTCAAAAGAAGACATTTATGTAGCCAACAAACATATGAAAAAAAACTCATCATCACTGGTCATTAGATGAGAAATGCAAATTGAAGAAATCGAGAAATGCAAATTGAAGCCACAATGAGATGCCATCTCACGCCAGTTAGAATGGCGATCATTAAAAAATCAGGAAACAACAGATGCTGGACAGGATGTGGAGAAACAGAAATGCTTTTACACTGTTGATGGGAGTGTAAATTAGTTCAACCATTGTGGAAGACAGTGTGGCAATTCCTCAAGGATCTAGAACCAGAAATACCATTTGACCCAGCAATCCCATTACTGGGTATATACCCAAAGGATTATAAATTATTCTACTATAAATATACATGCACATATATGTTTATTGTGGCACTATTCACAATAGCAAAGACTTGGAACCAACCCAAATGCCCATCAATGATAGACTGGATAAAGAAAATGTGGCACATACATACCATGGAATACTATGCAGCCATAAAAAAGGATGAGTTCATGTCCTTTGCAGGGACATGGATGAAGCTGCAAACCATCATTCTCAGCAAACTAATACAAGAACAGAAAACCAAACACCACATGTTCTCACTCCTAAGTGGGAGTTGAACAATAAGAACACATGGACACAGGGAGAGGAACATCACACACCGGGCCTGTCGGGAGTAGGGGACTAGGAGAGGAATAGCATTAGGAGAAATACCTAATGTAGATGACGGGCTGATGGGTGCAGCAAACTACCATGGCACGTGTATTGCATGTTCTGCACATGTATCCCAGAACTTAAAGTATAAGAATAATAATAATAATAAAAGAAATTACTTTCCGTATACTTGACCAGTGGGTCTATATGTCTGGGTAAGGATAAGCAACCACAGACCTCCTCTGTAAGTTAGTTTCCCAGTCTACAAAATGTGAACCATAATGGTTCCCACCTGGCTAGACTGAGATAAGATCCAAAATACAGCTTGCACAGAGCAAGCATCCAAACATATTAATCACCATTTTCATTATTATTAGTGTGGAAGTCCACATGTCCTTTTTCATCTAAATTTTATCTCACTTTGAGAACAAAGGATCTTTTTGAGTTCAAAATAGAACTTAATTTTTATTCTCTTTTTTTTTCTGCCTAGAATAGTTTGGGTTTTTGGTTTTGCGCTTTTGTTGTTTTACAAAGAGAGATAATATAAATAGGCAACAAATTTATTAAGAGTAAATTTCATATTGATGTTTGGTGAAGGTCTAGCATGAATAGTAAAAGCTGTTATAGACACTCTCCATTCTGCTGTTTTAGGGAGCGTTCCAACCATACTTGAAGAAATGGCCATGTGAGGGGATGGGGAGAATAGTGGGTTTAAGGTGGGGGAAAAACATAACCACAAAGAGGATTTTATAAAAATGAGGCATAATTGATCACCCTGGCTCGGGCCTTGTTCCCTCTTTGTGGGGTTTCCTCTTTTTCTTACAGCAAAAGAATTTTAAAGATTTTGTGTAATTAGAGAGAACTTCAAAATCAGAAAATGCAATTACCAGGGGAGGGCAAGATGTTTCTATCTGAGGAACAGACTTCATTATTAGTACTTTATCTAATATCCACATCAGTATCCTGCACAGTCCAATGCATTATGCTGTAAACATTTTAGATTTCTCTACATATGTATTCACTTAGCAGTAAATAAAAAATAAATGGATATTAAAAAATGAAAGTTTCCAAGACATTTAAAACATGGATAGTAGCTTAAATTTTTTACATGTCTAATATATCAGATTCTTGTAACTGCTTAAAGCCCTTTAGGAGTAAGTCTAGAACAACACAATCATTACAAAACAGATGCATACACTTACATTGTAACTGGTTATACAAGTGTTAATACCACGACTTAGAATTTTCTTTATCTTTTTACTCCAATAAGAAGATTTGTATCATGAAAGCCTGGAGAGTTTCTCACCTAAACTCTCATCCTCCCAGATCTAAAACCATGGCATTCATCCACTTTTACTTGCCAAATTAGGATTCTTAATGATTGTAGACCTTTTTCTGTTTTAAAGCTGAAACCAGGATTATGAGCTCGACTACATTTTTATTGTAAATAATGCATTCTGTTACAGAGAAATTGAAGGCTTGTGCTTCCTAAGCCTTTAAGCTACAAACACATTTGTCTGAATCTAATAATCCAGGTAAGGAGAATTGTAATTTATAATTACCCATGATAAAGAAATACCAATTAGCCAAGTGTAAACTGCTAGCACTGAGGCAGGAAAAATAGGGTCTGGAGGCAGGGAATGTAAGGCCGATTCACACTTCAGCTATGACAGGAAATATCCCCTCCATAGGGAGTACACCAAATAAATAACGTTGTAACTTTACTTCCTCCTCTATTTACATAGGGCATACCTCATGTAACCAACAGAATCCTCCAGAGGGTATTTAAACTCCCAAAGTTCCATACCAGGGCCCCTGAGCTCCTAAGCTCGGGCCGCTCCCACACTGTGGAGTGTACTTTCAATTTCAATACATCTCTTCATTCCTTCCTTGCTTTGTTTGTGCGTTTTGTCCGGTTCTTTGTTCAAGATGCCAAGAGCCTGGACACCCTCCACCGGTAACAGTATGGTTGTGCTGTTGTCTCTCACAAAGGGCTCTTATTCACCCTCTGTTTTCCTTAATCTTTCTTCCCCCTAATCCAAGCTCTACTAAAAATATAATCGCTGATCTTAAGGGAGATTCGAATACAGAGATGTAGGATGGGCTACAGAACAACTCATGTCACCATTAAGACAGGGCTGTAATGTCACTATATTATAGCTCCTGTCACCCTGGGTAGAACTGTCCCTCACGGGAATTTTGGACTTCACATATCTATCTTCAGCTCATATAGGTCATCTTACCTGAACTCCTAATGAATCAACCTTTTTGGAGCAGAGGGAAGGAACTATTGTCCAGGATGCAAATAGGCCAGGTGTGCTTTTCAGAAACTACCAGAACAACCAGAAACTACCAAACTGAGCAGGATGGCAGGGTCTGGATGGATGCTGCTGCAGGGCAGGTTCCTCCACAAGATGGACCCAAAGAAAGCCTTTAAATACTGACCATGAGTGAGAGAAAAACCACTCCTCCCCCATACGAAGGGCTGCAGCAGAACACAGGCTACACTCAGATGTGCAGATGTATCATCTAAGGTTATTTACAAGAGCTAAAGAAGGTCCTCCTTTGGTGAGAGGACTCCAGAGTTATTCAATACGTCATCCTCAGTAGTGAAACGACAGTGTACTTTAAGGGTGAAGAACTCACACAGATGGTTTCAGGTATCGATGCAGATAGATGTTAAGAGCTTTTACTTTTAGAAAAAGACTGCTGGAAAGGAAATTTTCAGGACAAAATGGAAAACCAGGCAAGGATCACCAGCTTGGAAGAAAATACACAACATGGAAGACCAGAATTAACAGAAAAAATGTCTCCAAAGGAAACAAATAATTAAGCAAACAGATTAAAACTAGAAAAGAACATGCAGCATCTTCAGTGAGATTTAGGGAATATTTAATCCACAAAACAAAAATGGGATCCCATAAAAAAGAAACAGCAGAGAACAACAAAGAGAGTTCAACAAATAAAACTGGGATTGTCTACATGGGAAAAAAAATTAGTATAAGACCTGAAAAATGCAGTCAAGAAATTCTAAACAGGCCAAGTGTGGTGGCTCACACCTGTGATCCCAGCACTTTGGGAGGCTGAGGCGGGCAGATCACCTGAGGTCAGGAACTCAAGATCACCCTGGTCATCATGGTGAAACCTGTCTCTACAAAAAATGCAAAAATTAGCCAGGTGTAGTGGTGTGCACCTGTAATCCCAGCTACTCGGAAGGCTGAGGCAGGAGAATCACTTCAACCCAGGAGGTGGAGATTGCAGATAGCCAAGATCATGCCACTGCACTCCACTCTGGGCAACAGAGTGAGACTCCATCTCAAAAAAAAAGAAAGAAAGAAAAATAAATTCTAAATATTATGGAAGGTATGAGCTTTATGCAAAAAAAGAAAAGGAAATCTGGGCTGGAATATTATGAGAGGGTCGTTGAAGCGAGTTAGGAAGGCCCAATCGGATAAGAGTATTTGAAAACCATAGTGCAGAGAAAATGGAAGGAAGGAAGTCATTAAACACCACCAAACAAACAAATAAAACAGGGAACAATTTCCCAGAACAGAAGGCTATTGGGCTTCATATTAGAAGGCCTCAAGTGCCCACGCGCTTACACCAAAAGGACCCAGGCTTAGACTAGGTTTTCCATGGTCCCAGCTGGTGTCGAGCCATTACCCCAAACTGGCCTCCTTTACTGTGTCTCCAAGGCCTCTCTGGGTTTTAAAATAGTATCTCACCACACATAGGAAATACAACAATAAGAACATATGTTTAAAATATACCAAAACTCTAGTGCCACCCAACTGAATGATGCCCTAGAGACACTGATAGACTATTTCAGAAAATTAGTCTTTTCTTTTGGAAGACATAATATTTTGGAAAACATCACTGTAAGCAAATTTATGCTGAAAATAAACACAGATACACATCCATATCTAGTTATCTGTATTATTCTAAAGTGCCTGCCTTGAAAAGATGCATGTGCAGAGGTCTGTGGGGAAAGGGTTGAGGGCAACAGTTTTTCTGAAATCCTCATGAAATGGAAAGTACCATGGAAAACCAATCACTTACCAAAATATTGTAACAGAGGCTCAAGAACTAGACATTTCTGAAACAAAGCCTGTGGATACGTTTCAACCTTTAAACCAGAAAGCATTCTCTTATGACAGCTTCAAGATGTACTCAGAAATTGCTTTTACTGAAACTCATCACTCTTTTAAGACTGCATAGCAGTCATTACTTTCTGACATTTCCTTGTTTATTGCTTGTTTCTTTGTGCATTTCAGGTTCCATAAAAGCTGACTTTGTGCCTGAAATACTGGAAGTGAACTGTTAGTGCTTACTGAATGAATAGGTGAATGGACAAAACCTCCTGCAATGCAGCTTTCTTACCATGCCTCAAGAGACTCTTCAGTCCATCCTACTGTGGTTGTTGTTGATTGGTTCTCCCTGAGTGCTGACCCTAGGCCCAGATTCAGAGATTTCTCCAAGAAACAGCTTCTATGAAAGACATCATTCCTATTGTCAACTCTGTTGGCACAGACATAAAATGTAAATGTTGGACAAATGCAATATTTGTTGTGACAAAGGCGATATTTGTTGTAACAAAACATAAATGTATGTCCATCAGTGGGGAATGAGAATGCTGGGATTTGAAGAGGCCAAAAAATAATACTGCTCTCTTTCTCTCTTGAGAAACAGAGGGGATTTATTTTTTCGAAAAGCCATAAGCTTACAACAGATGAAATTCAAAATTCATACCAAACTTCACTGGAGAACGTAACCAAAATATGAGGCCACAGGTGAGCTTTCTATTTCTTTCCTCCACTCTCCAAGATGGCCCACTGATACGGGTTGCTGTGTCCCCACCCAAATCTCATCTTGAATTGTAGTTCCTGTAATTCCCATGCATCATGGGAGGGACCCAGTGGGAGGTAACTGAATCACAGGGGCAGTTACTCCCATGCTGTTCTGTGATAGTGAATGAGATCTCATGAGATCTGATGGTTTTATAAGGGGCTTTTCCCCTTTTGCTTGGCACTTCTCCGTCCTGCCATCATGTGAAGAAGGATGTGCTTGCTTCCCCTTCTCCCATGATTGTAAGTTTCCTGAGGCCTCCCCAACCATGTGGAACTGTGAGTCAATTAAACCTTTTTCTTTCATAAGTTACCCAGTCTCAGGCAGTTCTTTATAGCAGCGTGAGAACAGACTAATCCACCCACCCAGGATTCAGTCTCCCACCTGCAGAAGCAGCGGTCCCCCAGTCGCTGTACTCCTGGCATCTTTGAGGGCCAGCCACTGGGACTGAAGCTCAAAGAGGGCAGGGCCGCCGCCTGGTTTCCTCTCCTAGTTTCAACAGTAAGATAAATCATTCCCACCTGAAGTCTAGAATCACTAATAGTGTTATACCCTGGGAGTGTAAATTCCCTCATGCAACATGATTGGGAAGAATAAGATTTCCACCAGATAAATAAATAAATAATTTGTGGTGCACCCAATGTTATGTTATATATCTATTTACAAGAATACAGTTAGATCAGATCTACCTATACCAACACAAGAAATGTTTCAAAGGATTTTAAAAGTGGTAGAAAAATTGCAACACTGTTTGTGACCTTTTTTTTTTTTTTTGACAGGGTCTTGCTCTGTCACCCAGGCTGGAGGGCAGTAGTATGATCATGTCTCACTGCAGCCTTGATCTCCTATGTCTAAGGTATCCCCCTGCCTCAGCCTCCCAAGTAGCTAGGACCACAGGCACATACCACTACACTCAGCTAAGTTTAAACTTTTTGGACACATGGGGTTTTACCCTGTTATGCAGGCTGGTCTAGAACTCCCGGGCTCAAGAGACTCCCCTGCCTTGGCCTCCCAAAGTACTGGGATTACAGGCATGATCATGGCTCTGCTTATGCAGGTGTAAGACCTCTACTTAGGCAGGTGGGAGCCCTCCATGCCCCCAATCTGACCTTCTTCTTGCAAAAGCAAATGAATAGTTCGAATATATGTTAGCATATGTATAAATACGAAAAAAGGAAGACTATGCATTGAACTTAATGATGGTTATCTTTAGCAGGTGGGATCACAGTGGATGTTTATTATATTATAGTTTTGATGATGTCTGAATTTTGTATTAATGGAAAGCCGTTTCTTCTATAATAAGGAAAAATAATAAAGAGTAGAAAAAAGGGAATTAAATTAGAAAGCAGATGACATTTCTTTTCCTCCTAAGATCATGCTGAAGAACAAGAGGAAGAGGGAAACCAAATGTGTGTCTGTGGGATTGGAATATGCAAATGGCCTTGTCCCTAGGTGCCACCACATATGGTGAGGATGGAAGAGTGCTGGCCACCTGCTGTCTCTCATGGCCTCTCTGCAGTTTTCTCCTTGAAGCCTCAGGAGCCTCCCACTCCCCGTCCTCATCCCTCCTATGTACTGTCACATGAAACCACAGTCTCGGTTCTGGACTTTACAGCCAGCCTATGAGGGCACTGAAAAAAGAGCATGGGCTCTGACAGAGGATGGGCCTAGGCTCAACTGCTAATCCTGCCATGTCCTCAATGTTTGAATCTGGGCAAATCACTTATCTGCTGAGACTTGGTTTTCACATCTCCAAAATGGATTTAATAATATTCTCATAACAGGTAGTGGATATAAAACCCTCAGCTAGCCTCCTTTCCCCTGATTATGATTTCCAAACTCTCTGCTTGAAATAGGGTGTCATGGGACACAAGAGGGACACAGCATCAGAAACTGAGTGAGATTTAACTTCCTAGAATCACATACACTGGGGACTGGTCACTTGAGAAACGAGACCCCAAAGACGCCCTTGGTGTGGGAGCAGAGATCTGTGTCCAGAAACTGCAGGAAAACCACAAAACTCGGAAGCATGTTCATTTCTCCACCCTCTCGTCAAGACAATCAACCTGCTGCTTCGGGCTCTTCTAAGAGTTTGCTTTCACTCTGCTGAATGTCTCCTTTTTTTGTACTTTGTCATATGCTTTAACATCTTTCTTTACGTATCCAAAGAAACAATCAATTAGCTTTAACTTTCAAAATTCTTGATGTTTCACTGTGGTGGCAAAAAAAAGGAAGCCTCTGTGACCCCACCAATAACTCATTTGGGATGTCTTTGAAATATTAAACTGTATTCCTTTAAAAAAAAAAAAAAAAAGTAAATGGCCAGGCACGGTGGCCCACACCTGTAACCCCACACTTTGGGAGGCTGAGGCAGGTGGATCATGAGATCATGAGATCAAGACCATCCTGGCCAACATGGTGAAACCCTGTCTCTACTAAAAATACAAAAAATTAGCTGGGTGTGGTGATGCGCACCCGTAACCCCAGCTGCTCATGAGGTTGAGGCAGGAGAATTGCTTGAACCCAGGAGGCGGAGGTTGCAGTGAGCCAAGATTGTGCCACTGCACTCTGCCTGGCGACAGAGCGAGACTCCGTCTCAAAAAGAAAGAAAAAAAAACTAACCATGGCAATACACTCTTCCACTAGTTCCCCAGGGAAGAACTTCACAGGATATTGCGTTTTATTTCATATTCCCCACCTCAAGCCTTGTCTCCCAGCATTCCAGAGACTAGTGGAGGCATGGAAGAGGCACGGTCTGCACAAGCTCAGGCTAACAGCTCTCTTACTAGATGGTTTTCAGACTAACTGTTAAGATGACCCCAAGTAAGCATGGATTCTGTAAATGTGTCACTGAAAAGCTGAATCCTGCTATCAAAGACAAGAAAAGAGCTTCAAGAACAGACGCTGGAAACAGTCCAGCCGCACAAAAGCTGGAGAGATTCAGGAACAAAGTAAGAGTGAGGAGCAAATGATCAGGCTGTGAGAGGGACCAAGCCACGGTGATTCTGGCATAAGAAGAGGTGACTATAACAAGGTTTCAGAAGACAGCCTCACATATATGAGCAACTGCTTTACAATTAAGAGGCTTCTGCGATTTAGTGTTAAAAGGATGATCTTTTAGTGCTTTTTAGTGTTAAAAGCAATAAATAGTGCTGGAGCACTTATATTTTATATTATATAAAATACATATGTTTTAAAAATATACTTTAATCCATACCTTATATCACATACAAACATCAATCCTAAGTAGGTTACAGGCCTAAACTTATAAGCTAAAACCATCCTTTCAACAATAGAAGAAAACATAAGAGAAAAATCTTTGCAACTTTGAGTTAGGCGAATAGTTTTTAGAGAGGACACCAGTCAGTATCTTTAACCTTAAAAACGTATTAAATCGGCTGGGCGCAGGGGCTCACGCCTGTAATCCCAGCACTTTGGGAGGCTGAGGCGGGTGGATCACCTGAGATCAGGAGTTTGAGACTAGCCTGACGAACATGGAGAAACCTCATCTCTACTAAAAATATAAAATTAGCTGCGCACGGTGGCACATGCCTGTAATCCCAGCTACTTGGTAGGCTGAGCCAGGAGAATCGCTTGAACCTGGGAGGCAGCGGTTACAGCGAGCTGACATTGCACCATTGCACTCCAGCCTGGGCAACAAGAGCAAAACTCCATCTCAAAAAAAAAACCAAAACAACAACAAAAAACTTATTAAACTGAGCATCAGAAGTTAAAGCCTTTTTTCCTCCAGAATATATAGGAGGCAACATCACCAAGATAACAGAATAGGAAATACCAGCCTTTATCTACCACATTAAAAATATATATATATATATATATAAACAGCTATGTACAAAACAAATAGTCCAGAGGGAGCTCAATGGTTCATTAAAGAATCTGCAGCAATACAGTAGAGCACAAAAATCCAGGGAATATTCACATAAAAAGTATCGCTGGTGAGAATGGCATAGCTAAGATGCCAGGAGATGACTAGGAGCAAAAAAGAAGAAAGTCAAAGACTATCGGTATCAGTTACATGATGGGAACCACCAGCATTGCCAGGGGCCTGCTCCACAAAGGACACTGGCATCTCTTGCTACTGAGCTAACCAACAGCCCTTCTCCCCAGAGAAAGAGAGAACCCCAGAGAAAGAGAGATGCCTGAACACCCCATCCCCATCCATGAATTTGATAGACTGTTGAGCCACTTCAGGAAAGGAGTGACTACCTCTCCCAAGCCCATGTGTTCTTTGATCCTGGAGCTACACTGCACTGCGAGTGCCTGCACTCCGATGACGGCATCTTAGTCCATTTGTGTTGCTCTAAAGGAACACCTGAGGCTGATAATTTACAAGGAAAAGAGGTTTATTTGGCTTATAGTTCTGCAGGCTGTACAAGAAGCATGGTGCTGTCTCCTCAGCTTCCTGTGAGGCTCTCATGCTGCTTCTACTCATGATGGAAGGTGAAAGGGAACTAGCATGCAGAGATCATACGGTGACAGCAGAAGCAAGGGAGAGAGAGAAGGTGCCAGGCTCTTTTGGACAACAAGCTCTCGGGGAAACTAATAGAGAACTCATTCACTCCCACAAGGATAGCACCAAGCCATTCATGAGGGACCCTCACGACCCAAACACCTCCCAGTAAGCCCCACTTCCAACATTAGGGATCAAATTTCAACATGAGGTTTGGAGGATCAAATATTCAAACTATAGCACCTGGACTCTGTGGCTGTACTGGGCCTGACACTGGAGTCATCACCAAAGTGAGCTAGTTCACACGCCAGGCCTAAGAGTCAAACCTTCACTGTGCATGCTTGTGCTCTGGGCACCAGCTCAGCTACCATAGAGAGCTAGGCCCCGCCTTGACCCTAGAGTCACTCCAACTCTACACACACTTGTGTTCCCATTCTCAGCTCCCCAGCTAATTCACAAACATCTGCAACTTGCATATCTTCACCAACTCAGCAACAGGGGTGCCTTCACCCTGGGCACCAGTGGCATTACCACCCTGGATCCCAGAACTGTAGTTCCTCTACACAGGCCTGTGCCTCGGGCCTCGGCACTGTGGTTGCTCCACAGGTGCCATGCATCAGACACCAGTGGCACCACCACCACGAGTGGACCTACAAGCCAGACCCAGTGCCAAGAGGGATCCCCTCAGCCCCAACATCTCCAGAGAGGAAAAAAGAGATCATGAGGACTTAGCAGCCACTGCCACTGAAGATCCTAACAATCCTGGATGCCACTATAGACATCCACAATATTGGCCACTAAGGATCTCTGCAATCTTTTTTAACACTGACCTCGGCTTACAGTGCCACACAGAGATTACACAGCTGCACTCTCACTGGTATCAGAATCCCTGAACGCCACCAAACAAGCACCCTCATTCTCCCCTACAGGGGAAGGTCTTTCCACAGCAAAACTAGCCTGTAAAGTCTGGAAGAGGTGACTGCTCCATCAAATGCACAGATATGGACGAAGACAACAAGAAACATGAAAAACAATGGAGACATAATACCACCAAAAGAACACAATAATTTCCTAGTAACCAACCCCAGAGAAATGTAGGTAAACAAATTGCCTGGCAAAGAATTCAAAATAATAGTTTTAAGGAAGCTCAGCACATTTCAAGAAAATACAGAGAAACAATTCAATGAAATCAGAAAAATAATAAACTACCAAGTGAGAAATTTAAATTATTTTTAAAATAGTGAGATTGAAATTGTTTTTAAAAAATCAAGCAGAAATTCTATAGTCCCAGCTACTCAGGAGGCCGAAGCAGGAAGATCACTTGAGCCCAGGACATCAAGGCAGTGAGCCATGGTCATGCCACTGAACTCCAGCCTGGGTGACAGAGCAAGACTCTGCATCAAAAAAATGTATCTCTTGAGACAAATGAAAATGGAAATGCAATATACCAAAACTTACTGGATGCAGTAAAAGCAGTTCTATCAGAGAAGTTTATGGCAAGAAACAGCTACATCAAAAATGAAGAAACATCCCCCAGAAAACAATCTAATGCTACACCTCAAGGAGCAAAAGAAGGAAGGACAAATGAAGCCCAAAGTTAGAAGAAGAAAGGAAATATTAAACATTAGAATATAAATAAATGAAATAGAAACAAGAAAAACAGTAGAAAAGATCAATAAAACTAAGAACTGGTTTTTTAAAAAGATAAGCAAAATTGACAAACCTGTAGCCAAACTAAGAAAAACTTTTGTTCTCCAAAGATGCCAATAAGAAAATAAAAAGACAAGCCCTAGACTGGAAGAAAATATTTATTATAAATATATCTGGAAAAGGTCTTATATCTAGAATATATAGAGTTATAAATCAAAAATTTAAAAAAGAAACAACTCAATTTTTTAAATGGACAAGACTTGAGACACTTCAAAAAGGAAGATATACAAATGGCCAATACGCACAGAAAAAGATGCTTAATATTGTCCGTCACCATGTAAAATACACATTAAAATCACAATGAAATATCATGACATACTCACCAGCATTATTAAAAGTTGATAAGATTGACAATAACAATTGCTGGCAAAAATGTTGAGCAATGCGAATTCTCACACACTGTTGGTGGGAATGTACAATGATTCAACCACTCTGGAAAAGAGTTTGGTGGTTTATTATAAAGTTAAACATACCCTTACCCAAGGACTTGCAATTCCACTCCTAAGTATTTATTTACCCAAAAGAACAGAAGAACATATCATATGTCTACACAATGACTTGTATATGACTGTTTAGAGTGGTTTTATTCCCCATAGCTCAGAACTGAAACAACCCAAAGGTCCATCAACAGGTGGATAAATGGATAAACACAATGTGGTAAATTCATACCAGCGAATATACTCATCATCATTAAAAATGAACGAACTGCTGATGAAGCAGCAGCACTGATGACCTCACAGATATTATGTTGAGCAAAAGAAGCCAGACAGAAAAGAACACACACTGTATAATTTCATTTTTATGATGCTCTAGAGTAGAAAAAATGAATCTATGGTGAAAAAAAATAAGAAAAGAATGGTGGCTTCAGAAGGGGATGAGATAGGAATTAACCATAAAGTGACTGCAAAGAGGCAGGGGGGACTTTGGGGATGATGGAAGGATGGCAGTGAGCAGGAATATGCCTTGGTCAAAACTAATCAATCTGTGCAGTTACAATGGGTGCCTTTATTAAATATAAATTATGTCTCAATAAATTGAATTTATTTTTTAAAAATGTCAGATAACATCATGCCTCAAAACCCTGCCACGATCTTCCTTTCATGCTGCAAGAAAACCAAAGTTCTTGCTCTGGCCTATAAGGCCCTTCATGATCTACATCTTCCCCCATTACCTTCTGACCGGTTCTCCCACCATAATTATCACCATACACTCTACTTCAGCCACTGTAGCCTTTTCAGTGTTCCCCAAACAGCCAGCACATTGCCACCTCAGAGCCTTTGTACTAGCTGTTCCTTCCTCCTGGAATGCTTTCCCTCAGACAGCCACATATTTCACCTTCTCTTATGTCTTCACTCCAATTCCATCTTCTCGGTAAGACTCATCCTGACAATCCTATTTAAAATTTCACTCTCTGTATTCTGGACATCTTTTATTCATTCTCATTAATGTGCTGATCCTTCCCTAAATGCTGGTGGGATTATACATTTTATAGCCATTGAAGAGAGAGCCTCATGTACTGAAATAGAAGATGCATTTGACCTACAACTCAATAGTTACACTCTTCTGTTTCTGTCCCACGGAAGCATTCATACATGTGCACAAGGACACATATGTTAGGATGCTCACTGCAACAGAGTCTAAAATAGTAAACTCTTGGAAATAATTTTAAATCCCATCAATAGAAAGATGCTTAAATATATTTGATCAAGAACTGTTCAGCATTTAAGCAGAATTAGGTATATACACTAACATGGGTGAATCTCCAGGATATATTGTCAAGCAGAGAAATTAAGTTTTTTATTAAAAAAAAAAAATCAAAGAAGAATGAGTGTGACTAAAGAGGAGCAGTAGGGATCTTTGTGGTAACAGAACAGTTCTCTCTCTCAATTGTGATGCTGAATAGAAAATCTACATATGATACAATTACAAAAAAAAATACACACAGTGAGTATACATAACCTGGTGAAATCTGAACAAACTCTGTGGATTTTACCAATGTTGATGTCCCAGTTTTGATAGTGTACTATAGTTATATAAGATATTACCACTCGGGGAGGCTAGGTAAAGAGTCTCCTGTACCATTATTTTTGGAACTTTTTGTGAATCTATGATTATTTCAAAATAAAAAGTTGAAAAAGAAGAAATGAAAAATAAATGTTGTTGTACTTCGAAGATTCAACTTGATGACATCGATTCTTCCTAAATTGTCTAGAGTCGATGCAATCTCAAAACTTTTAAAAAGTAACTTGACAAATTCGTTTTAAATTTTATATGAAAATACAAGGAGCCAAGTATCATGAAAACACTCTTGAAGAATAACAAAGGTAGAGAATTTGTTCTACAACACAAAGATGTATTATAAAAGTATGGGAATAAGGAATATGGTATTGCCACAAGAATAAGCAAATTGATCAGTGAAACAGAATATAGTTTATAGGTGGAGGTGGAGAACAATTAATGTAAGGATACTTGATTAATGGCTAAGTTGGCACTGTAAAATAGAGAGAAAGGATGGACTCTTCAATAAAAGGTGCTGGGAAATTTGGGTACTTGTATATAAAATTTGTATAAAAAATAAAATTATATTCCTACTTCATACCAAACACAAAGATCAACATATGTCTACACAATGACTTGTATCCATCAAAAAACTGCTTCAATGCACAATTGTGAACACACCTAGAGGAAATGAAAAATAGTATCAGCAAAATAAATAAATAGAATATATAAAGAAAAATCAAATGGCAATTTAGAACAGAAAAACACAATAACCAGGTTGGACACAGTGTCTCATGCCTCTAATCTCAGTACTTTGGGAGGCGGAAGTGGACAGATCACCTGAGGTTAGGAGTTTGAGACCAGCCTGGCCAATATGGGGAAACCCCGTCTCTATTAAAAATGCAAAACTTAGCCAGGCATGGTGGCACATGCCTGTATGGTGGCACATGCCTGTAACACCAGCTACTTGGGACCCTGAAGCAGAATAGCTTGAACTCGGGAGGTGGAGGTTGCAGTGCGCTGAGATTGCCACTGCACTCCAGCCTGGGCAACAGAGCAAGACTCTGTCTCAAAAACAAACAAACAAACAAACAAAAACAAAAAACAAAAAAAAGAAAGAGAAAAACAAATAAACAATAACCAAAATTTGAAAACTCATTGGACAGGCTCAATACCAAAATGGAAAGGACAGAGCAAAGAATCAACAAATTTGAAGACACAGAGTCCTACCAAATGTTTAAAGAATCATTAACACTACTTCTACAGGACCAACTCAAATTATGAGGTCAGTTTTACTATTATCAAAACTTGACCAAGAAAATACAAAGAGGAAAGGAGGGAGGGAGGGAGGGAGGGAGATCTATCATGAATATAGATGCAAAATTTTAAACAAAATATTAGCAAATACAGCTTAGTAATATATAAAAATAAGTATGCACCATGACCAGGTAGGATTTTCTCCAAGTATACAATGATGGTTCAATAGTTGAAAATCAACCAATACAATCAGCCATATTAACAGACTGTTCTGAGAGGCTCCAGCTAAACTGGGATTCCAGTACCAGAGCAACTAGAGACCCTGCACTAATGAGAAATGGAGAGGAGCCCGACATGGGTATTTACTGTGTGTCTTTCACAGAATACCTATTTTACCTGGCAGATATCCCAATATCTAGCTGTTTGACCTATGACCAGGGTGTCCCTTACATGGGAAACTTCTTTATATTTGCAGGGGTCCCTGTGGCTCATATCTGACCTGTGTTCTATTTACGCCTGCTTGACTACTGCTCTGGCACTGGGAATCCAATCCTGTTTTCTCTAGCATCCCAGGGAGAACCTGGCCCAGGGGAGCCCCTGGTCTTCAGAGTAAGATGCAAATTCAGTGCACTACCACTATAGGAAAGATCTTCAAATATTTATTACTTAAAGATTCTGGGCAGGGAGGGTGCAATGAGTAAGGAGGGCAGTCCTACATTCCCAGGGAGGGCACTCCTACATTCCCGCGTCACACAAGCACACAAGGCAAGGCAGGAATGAAGAGTTAGTCACAGAGAGAGACAAAGACAGAGACAGAGAGAGAGAATAGCAACTAGCAGTAAATACAATGAAATGGGGTACATGGGTCACTTTAAGTTCATAGACAAATTCTCAAATGGTCCTTTTAAAGGAAGTAGTGGGAAAAACAGGGAGCCCGATCTGCTAGATGAGAGAGATGCCTCCAAGTTCTCATCTCCAGCCACTGGCTTCAGCTATCTGGACGTGGCGTAGGCCAGCAACTTTTACTGTGTTGTTCCCACTACACAGATTAAAAGAGAAAAGTTGAATAATCATATCAATCAATGCCAAAAATTATCTGACAAACTTTAACACTCATCCATGCTAAAAACTCTCAGGAAGCTAGAAATATAAGGAAAGTTCCTTGACTTGATAAAGTTCATATACAAAGACCCTACAAATAACATCATACTTAATAGTGCAAAACTGAATGAATTATCCCTAAGGTCAAGAACAAGCAAAAAATGCCCACTTTCACCACTATTATTCAGCTTTGTCCTGGAAGTCGTAGTCAGTGCAACAAGCCAGAAAAAGAAATAAAAACAATACATATTGGACAGAAAGAAATTAAACCATCCCTACTTGCAGATAATATAATGATCTATACAGAAAATTCTAAGTAATCTATTAAAAAAAAAAACCCTCCTAGAACTAATAAGTAAGTTCTGCAAGGATGCAGTTACAAGCTCTATATACAAAAATCAATTGTAGAAAAGAGCCAAGATGGCTGACTAGACACGGCCAGGAAGAGCATTTCCCACTGAGAGACCAGACCATCAAGAAAACTGACACACTTTGAGCAGATCTCCAGAGAGAAAGCATTGAGAATGGACAGAGGGAGAGCACAGACCCTGGGCTGAAGGCAAAGGAGACTGGGAGCCCTGCATGGGGTTTCCAAGCACCAGGACTCATTGCTGGCACCCAGCAGCTCCTGGGGAAGGGGTGGGTTAAATAGGTGAGGAGTGGCCCACTCTCACCACAGACCTCCAGAATCCTAGCTGCAGAAGACCCCATGACCTCCACAGACATTTGAGCTGACAGGGAGAGCTGCTTGGAGAGGAGGCAGGGACAGGACTCCAGCCTGTGCAGAGCTCAGAGGGTTTGGCACAGGAATGGCTGCAGTGGAGCACAACCAGAAGCACTCATCCTCCAAGGCTTGCCATGCTCTTCTAGGTGGCTTTGGCCTTTGTTGACTGTCAGACTTGGACAAAGAAGAGCATTCTTGCCCATGCGATGAGGACAGTCTGGTCTGAGCACCTCCTTGTCTGCTAGCCTCTCCCAGAGTCCCTGCCTGGCCACATCTGCTTGCAGCACAACCTTGGATGCCCAACCAGGGTATTTCCTGGCAGCTGCTGCCATAGCTTCTTCTCCAGCACATCCTGCCTAACCACAGGAGAATTACAGAGAAGGGGCAGGTCACCTACCAAGGGAACCCCATCAGGCTAACAGCACACCTTTCAGCAGAAACCCTACAAGCCAGAAGAAACTGGGGGCCTACAATTAGCATTCTTTTTTTTTGGAGGGGGGATGGAGTCTCCCTCTGCTGCCCAGACTGGAGTACAGTGGCATGATCTCGGCTCCCTGCAACCTCCATCTTCCAGGTTCAAGCAGTTCTCTGCCTCAGCCTCCCAAGTAGCTGGGATTACAGGTACCTGCCACTATGCCCGGCTAATTTTTGTATTTTTAGTAGAGACAGGGTTTTACCATGTTGGCCAATCTGGTCTTGAACTCCTGACCTCATGATCCACCCACCTCGGCCTCCCAAACTGCTAGGATTACAGGCAAGAACCACCATGCCTGGACTATAATTAGCATTCCTTTTTTTTTTTTTTTTTTTTTTTTTTTTTTTCTGAGACAGAGTCTCGCTCTGTTGCCAGGCTGGAGTACAGTGGCACAATTTCGGCTCACTGCAACCTCTGAATTCCTGGTTCAAGTGATTCTTCTGCCTCAGCCTCCTGAGTAGCTGGGATTATAGGCATGCATTACCACACCCGTCTAATTTTTGTATTTTTAGTAGAGACGGAGTTTCACTGTGTTGGCCAAGATGGTCTCCATCTCTTGACCTTGTGATCCGTCCGCCTCGGCCTCCCAAAGTGCTGGGATAGGTGTGAGCCACTGCACCCAGCCTATAATTAGCATTCTTAAAGAAAAATTCCAACCAAGAATTTCATATCCAGCCAAACTAAGCTTCATAAGTGAAGGAGAAATAAAATCCTTTTCAGACAAGCAAATGCCAAGGGAATTCATTACCATTAGACCTGTCTTACAGGAGGTCCTTTAGGGACTGCTACTATGGAAACAAAAGGCCATTACCAGACACTACAAAAACATACTTAAGTACATAGACCATTGACACTATAAAGCAAAAACACAATCAAGTCTGTATAACAACCAGCTAACAACAACATGACAGGACCAAATCCACACATATCAATATTAACCTTGAACATAAACAGGCTAAATGCCTCACTTAAAAGGCACACAGTGGCAAGTCAGATAAAGAAGCAAGCCCCAACTGTATGCTGTCGTCAAGAGGCCCATTTCAATGCAATGACACCCATAGGCTCAAAGGTTAAAAAATGGAGAAAAATCTACCAAGCAAGCAGAAAACAAAAAAGAGCAGGGCTGCTCTTCCTCTTTCAGACAATACAGACTTCAAACAAACTATGATCAAAAGAGACAAAAAAGGGCCTTACATACGATAAAGAATTCAATTCAACAAGAAGACTTAACTATCCTAAATATATACGTACCCAATAATGAACCACCCAGATTCATAAAACAAGTTCTTAGAGACCTACAACGAGACTCAGATAACCACACAGTAACAGTGGGAAACTTCAACATCCCACTGACAGAAATAGAACATCGAGGCAGAAAACTAACAGAGATATTTGGGATGTAAACTCAACACTTGACCAAATGGACCTAACAGATATCTACAGAACACTCCACCCAACAACAAAATATACATTCTTCTTATCTGCACATGGCACATACTCTAAAACTGACCACACACTCAGCTATAAAGCAATTCTCAACAAATTCAAAGAAAACAAAATCATACCAACCAGACTCTCAGACCACAGCACAATAAAAATAGAAATCATGGCCAGGTGCAGTGGCTCATGCCTGTAATCCCAGCACATTGGGGGGCCAAAGCAGGCAGATCACTTGAGGCCAGGAGTTCAAGACCAGCCTGGCCAACATGGTAAAACCCCGTCTCTACTAAAAATACAAAAATTAGCCAGGCATGGTGATGCATGCCTTTAATCCCAGCTACTTGGGAGGCTGAGGTGGAAGGATTACTTGAGCCCAGAAGTTTGAGGCTAGCCTGACCAACATGGAGAAACCCCATCTCTACTAAAAATACAAAATTAGCCGGGCGTGGTGATGCATGCCTTTAATCCCA